>NC_133325.1:693663723-693868723 GCF_042186555.1 Aquarana catesbeiana | reverse complement strand
CGCACCGTACAAAAAATGGGTGGAGAACATGAGTTAAAATTGAACGTCAGGGGCGGACGACGCAGGCGGAGTTTCACACATGCGCAGTGTATAAAGAGGGGCCTTGCGCACGTGTCATACGTACGTTCTGTGCGTAGAGTTAAGGGGCGGAGAATATGAGTTAAAATTGAACGTCAGGGGCGGGTGACGCAGGCGGAGTTTCACACAGGCGCAGTGTATAAAGAGGGTACTTGCGCACGTGTCGTACGTACGTACGTTCTGTGCGTAGAGTCAAGGGCGGGGTATATGCGTAAACAAAAAGAACGTCAGGGGCGGGACAAGCAGGCGGAGTATTACGCATGTGCAGTGTATAAAACGTTGTTACGTATTGTGTCGTACGTACGTTCTGTGCGTAGGTGATAGTGGACTGGGACGCTACTAAACGAAGGTAATTTTAAATTTATAAATTTGGTAAAAACTTTGTAGCAAGCAGCCTATATGGCTTGACAGATTGATGAGGCCTACATAGGGATAAGATGATGAGGGTTTAGCAGAAACATAATAAGTGTTTTTTGTCTTGTGTCTTTATCTTTTACAGACATTATGAATGCCAAATTTAAGGAGCCTGAATTTTTGTCGGCTTTCATAGACAAATATAGAGATATGAGGAATCTGTGGGAGGTGAAACACCCTCAATATTATTTAAAGCATGTCAGGAAGTCAACGCTGGAGAGACTTCTGACATTTGTCCAGACGACCATACCGGAAGCAACAAGGGAGACGTTGTTAAAGAAAATTGGGATCTTGAGGAACATGTATAAGAGGGAGCATAACAAGATCCAGGAATCCATGAGATCAGGAGCATCAGCAGATGATGTATATGTACCCAGGCTGTGGTACTACAATAAACTACGGTTTCTTGATGACCAGACTGAAGCCAGGGCATCACTTTCAACCCTTCCCTCCACATTTCCCTCCACCCTTCCATGCACTCTTCCATGCACCCTTCCCTCCACCCCAGCAGAGGCTGATGAGGACCAAGCTGGGTCTTCCATCCTGGATGAACCGGATGTGACTATCTGGAGTCAGGTAAATTAATTTCACAAATATTTACTGTCCTAATATTAATGAGGTTAACTGGATGTTATAATTGATTAAAATATGTTTCAACAAAAAATGATGTATACATATCAATTGACAGTAGTGGCGAAATATGTTTGTCACCTGCTTCCAAAAATTAGGGTGTCTGATTTCTAGACTCTTTTATTAAGAGATGTATTCACATTGAATTTGCAAGTCATGAGAAGCAAATTGCGTGTCATTGATGAACCCCAAAAAAAAACGTAAAACTATGTCCCTTTTTTATACACAGGATGAGGGCAGCCAGGAGGAATGTGGGGAAAGTGGCAGGCAGGAGGAGACTGGGCCCATGGACAGCCTGGAGGAGGCCGGATACAGCATCATCCTGGAGGAGGCCGGACCCAGTGTCATCCTGGAGGAGGCCGGACCCAGTGTCAGGCAGGAGGAGGCCGGACCCAGTGTCAGGCAGGAGGAGGCCGGACCCAGTGTCAGGCAGGAGGTGGCTGGGCCCAGTAGGAGCCTGACACAATCACAAGTGCCTTCCCTCCGCCTTCCAAAAAAAAGGGCCAGGAAGGGGACGGTGACACAGGAGGCATCCCTGCGCCTCATGCGAGAGGCCACCCATTTTTTAACGAGCCCCCCCAAAGCTGAAGAGGCCTATGGGTGCTACTTAGCCAGCAGGCTGTTTAAAATGGAGTGGGGCCAATGCCTCATTTGTGAGAGACTATTTGGGGAAACAATACACAAGGGGCTGCAGGGCGCGCTAACCAGCAACACACAATTACATGAGGCAGCCCCCCCTCCTCCTCCTCCCTCTCCTCCTGCCACAACTCAAACACCAGACCCACAGCCTCCAAAGAAGGCTGCAGGGAAGGCTGCAGGGAAGGGTGCAGGGCAGCGTGGAGGAAAGGCTGCAAGGAAGAGAAGAAAGTGATGACCTGGGTTCAGTCTGGTCTGACAGAAGACGCAGGCTGTTGTAGTACCACAGTCTGGGGACATCTATATCAACTGCTGCTGCTGTTGATCTCTGGGATTCCTGGACCAGATTGTGCTCCCTCTTATATGGACTCCTCAAGATCCCAATTTTCTTGTCCACAGACTTTTTCCCACGTTGACTTCCTCTTTATTTTATTTAGACCATGAATAAATGGATATTTGAGTTTATGAAAAGACTTTTTGTGTTTTATTTTAAATCATTGATTTAGACACAATGTCAAATTAACAAGGGACAACAATCTCCTTGAGGTTGCAAAAACACACAAAAAATACATTAATAATGTTCTAGTGGTAACTTTAAAAAAAAATGATACATAACCAAAAATGGTTCTTTGTGTTAACTTTATATACAAAAGAAAAAAAAACACAATAAACAAAAAAATGGTTCTTTGTGGTAAGTTAAAACAAACAACATTAAAAACAAACAAAAATGAAATCAAAATGTATTTGTGTTCAATTTAAGAAATAAAAAACTAAAAAAAAACTAAAAAAAAACAAAAAAATGGTTCTTTGTGGTAACTTTACAAACACAAAAAAAAAAAAATGGTTCTTTGTGGTAACTTTACAAACACAAAAAAAAAAAAAAAAAAAAAGCTAGATAAAGATAAAATAAGTTCGACAACAATCATAAAATAAACATCTGGAGAAAATCTAAAATAAAAGATGACTCCACCAAAAAAAAACAAGTGTAAAAATTATTATTAGTATGGAGACATTGTTTTTAAAAAGAATACTATATCATTCATGAGATCAAAGAGAAAAAGAATCTAGAAATCAGTTTGGGAGAACTCTGTTTGAATATGAATAGCAAGACATCTTCGTTCTTATAGCATTATTAAAGAAGACATTAATGCGCTGCATTCAACGATCACAGATTTTGCAGCGTGAGGAATGTGCTACCTACAATACGAACACTAGTTTTACTAGACTGAGTGCTTCCGTTTAGTTTTTGCTTATGAGCATGCGTCGTTTTTTTGTCCGTCGGACTAGCATACAGACGAGCGGATTTCTGGGTCCGGCGTAGTTACGACACAAAGATTTGAAGCATGTTTCAAATCTAAAGTCCATCAGATTTGAGGCTGCAAAAGTCCGCTGAAAGTCCGCTGAAGGTCCGGGGAAGCCCACACACGATCGGCTTGTCAGCCAGCTTTAGTCCGTCGGCGTCCGTCGGACTTTTGTAGACGAAAAGTCCGACCATGTGTACGCGGCATAAGGGCAACTCCCTCCGCAGAGTAAATATCGCCCATGTCTTATTGTACTTTTCCTGTTGGTGTTTTGCGGTGAGAACTAAGTCTTCCATTTTACTGATATCTTCCACTTTCTGGAGCCATTGTGTCACCGTAGGTGGTGCCTGTTGTTTCCAACAGATTGGGATACAGGCCTTTGCGGCATTATTACATTTTTCTATTGCAGTGGACTGTAAAGTTGAAACTTGAAATAAGTTTACATAACACAATAGAGGTCAGGGCAAGACCTTTGCTATTTTGATGGTTGTTAGTTCTACTTTTTGCACAATAATTTTCAATTTAAGTTGAAATATGTTTACTGAGAAACTGTGAAACAGAATGACGTCCCTCTGCCATAATTTCTGTAAGTTAGTTCTTTATTAGTAGCTGTTTGTTTTACACAGTAACTTTGCAAATAAAGGGATATGAAACAGAATAGATGCCTTCTGCCATTCCCGTTGTTGGGTAGTTCGTTCTATTTTGTTGTAAAATAGAAGACACACAGTGGTTGATTGATTTATTAAAACTGGAGAAGGCAAAATCTAGTGCAGCTCTGCATAGAAACCAATCAGCTTCCAGGTTTTTTTTCAAAGCTTAATTGAACAAGCTGAAGTTAGAAGCTGATTGGCTAATATGCACAGCTGCACCAAATTTTTCCATCTCTCCAGTTTTAGTAAATCAATCCCACAATCTCCGGTGCTTGGAAGTAGACCCCTGACTCCAGAGACAACAGTTGCCTATATTTTTCCCTGCTGGCTTCACTGGACATGTCTCGCCTTGTTGCCCTCTTATGACTAGGGACGTCAGTGGATACATTGTCTGAAATAAAACAATACAGAGGGCACACCTGCCTAGTGCATTATCCTAAAACATCTCTTTGTTAATAAAACAGTGGTAAGTAAATATACTACAAACAACAAACCGACAGGTTTATCAAAGCTTTTAAGCTTGTAGTCAAAGTAAAACAGCAGCTTACAGTCCACAATACATCACATTACATAATGAGACAACTGGAAAATTCAATAGGCTAACGTGTTTCGAGGACTTGCCTCTCCTCAGAGCTCTGGCTCTAAGGAAGAGGCAAGTCCTTCCAAACACGTTAGCCTGTTGGATTTCCAATTGTCCCATTATGTGATGTGATGACGTATTGTAGACTGGAAGCTGCTGTTTTACTTTGAAAACAAGCTTGGATACATATGACGGTTTGTTATTAGTAGTATGTTACTATTAGCCTGTGCACCCTCTGTTTTGTTTTATGGTTCTTCTATTTATTGTATTGCACAATAAAAAGTGAAAATATGTCTACATAAGCATAGGAGCTCTCAGTCTTTGCCATTTTAGGTTTTGCTGTTTTTTTTTGTTTTGTTTTTTGTTATTGTGCAATATCAACGTTTTTTTAATTTTCATTTTGTATTTATGTTATTTTCTGTGTCAAATTTTCTGGTCTATTCATGGTGACGCCGTCACACTGTGCAGTCCTCTGCAACCTGAGAGGGCTCCATTACTGGAGACACATTCTAGTAATGGAAATAGAAGATAAGAAGTGTCCACATCACTCAGGCTGTGCCCACAAAAGGATTGTCCCGGTCTGCTGTAGAAAGAGGGAAAGAAAGGGGACCCACATGACCACAAATTTAGATAATAAAAAGGGGCTTTTAGGTAGCCATTTTTTCAAACCAATGATTAGCTAGAGGAGGTGTGTGTGTGTGTGTGTGTGTGTGTGTGTGTGTGGTGGTGGTGGTGGGGGGGGGGCAGACCTGCTCAGAGAACAGTTTGAAGATTTTGAGGGGTCATAAATGCATCTGATGGCTCTTCTTAAATGCGATCTGTTACTTGCTTTAGCTTTTCATTGGTAGTGCTCCATCATGTTATTTTTACAGCTACAACTCTCTAGTTACATAGTTGGTAACGTTGACAAAAGGCACAATTCCATCAAGCCCAACCTTATGTCAATATTACATTGTATATCCCTGTATGTTGTGGTCGTTTAGGTGCCTATCTAATAGTTTTTTGAAATGATCTATGCTCCCTGCTGAAACCACTGCCTGTGAAAGAGAATTCCACATCCTTACCGCTCTTACAATAAAGAACCCTCTACGCAGTTTAAGGTTAAACCGCTTCTCTTCTAATTTTAGTGAATGGCCGCGAGTCTTTTTAAATGCCCTTTCGCAGAAACGTTTTACCCCTATTGCGCGGTCACCAGTACAGTATTTGTGCATTGAAATCATATCCCCTCTCAATCATCTCTTCTCCAGAGAAAATAAGTTCAGTGCCTGTAATTTTTCCTTATAACTAAGATCCTCCAGTCCCTTTATTAGCTTTAGTTATTGGGTTCATTGCCGAGAAACAAACCCTATCAGAGAAATAAGAGGAAGCAAAGCTTTGCTATGTCATGAGTGAATATGACTGCCCAATACAAATCATACATTTTAATTTTTTTACACATACATTTTGATAGGACCACTTACCATTAGCTGAACTTTTCACTTGTATACCCATTAAACAGCTATATGCCATTCCTGAGTACCTCGTTCCCTGGGATCCTGAAGGAAACTAGCAAACTGATTGTATACCGTATATATTTCTGGCAGTTAGAAAAGCTATAGCTCAATACAGTTCCCCCCTGACCTCCGAGGGCAGGTGGATTATCCCTAGTGAAAGGGAGGGCTGACATTACACCTCAGAGCTGGATCCTTAGCAAGTATTGGGGGATCTGTCTTGAAATGAGTGCCAGTCACTTACTTAGAGTAGATTTATTACTCACATATCACATTACAGTGTAAAAGGGTTTCAGATGCTCCAGGATTTCAGTAGAACTCCAGATGCTTCTGAACAGGAAAGGGCCTTTAAGTCAGGACCAATGCTCCTGTCTTCTAGCAACTTCCAGCAGACATTGTAGGCAGCTATAATCTTCTTCTCCAGGAGAGTCAACCAACTCCTTTTGAACTCCCTTCTATGTCCAGTCTTCTTCAGGAGAGTCAACCAGCACCTCTGGGATTTTATCCTGTACCCAGACAGGGAGAGCTGCAGGCCTAAGCTCCAGGCCTAGTTACATAAACGCCTCTTCAGGCAGGCAGGCCTAAAGAGACAGCTTAGATGACATGGACCTCCCCAGGCCACAGCTCACAAGCCAATACCATAGGTACCAGTTGTATCTACTGACAGAAAGGAGAACTTTTAGCCAGGCTGAACTTGGGGGGAACTGAACCAAGACAGACTACAAATTAGCATTGACTGATTACAGCCAAGCAGTCCAAATTCGACAAGACACTCCTGCTTATGGCAGGGTGACTACATAAATGCTGGTGGAAGTCTTTGGTCCCCTGGGTTTAGTAAAACACATGCTGAATTGGATTATGATTAATGGTCTTAACCACCAATGAAATCACGTGTGTGCCCCAACCCAGCATCACAGGAGGATGGAAGTGAAACTTCTTCCATCCAGACCTACAGCCTGCTCTGCCTCCCACCCTATGCCTGCCTGGTGCTAAAAGGTAGGGGAGCATTCCAATATATACACCAGATGTAAGAGGACACTGTGATGGGGACACAATGCAAATGGGCACTGTGATGGGGACATCTGTTGCAAGGGGGCACTCTGATGGGGACACCTGATGTAATTGGGCACTTTGATGAAGACACCTGTTGTAAGGGGGCACACTGAAAATTGAAAATAAATTTTACTAAAATGCTATGGAAATTGTACATTGCTTAGTTTTTTTACATACATTGTTTACATAAAATGACTACATACAGTATATACAAGGATCTGAGCCATAGCACAAGCATGAGATTTGAGCCTCTGCTGGAAGAAAATTTTACTGACTGGCCTTCTTGAAGTTTAATGCAATACCCCTGTATTAAAGCATACATAGCTTACATTGTATAGCTGAAATCTGGGCAGATATAAAAGGTAAAGTTGATTATTGTAGCAAAACCTGGGTTTATTATTTAATCTTTTAATGAGCTAATCATTTTTCTCTTGTTAATTTTGGCTGGAATTCTGCTTTAAGTCTGTTTTACAGCTGTTTAGAAAAGTATAAAACAAATTTCAGCAATGCTCTAACAGTATCTCATCTTTCTTACAGATGGATGAATAAAAGCATTGACTGGGTGAGCTAACATTGGATCCTATGTGTGATACTGAAGACAAGGAAGCTTTGATTAGCTGTAGCCTTACAGCAAGAGAGGAAACTGCATGGAAGACATTCCCTATACAAGAATAACTCTATAGATAAAGTGCAGCATAAAACAACACACAGAACAAAGCATAACTATAGAACAGTAACACAGCATTTAAAACCTGCACTCGGCAAATGATGTTGTGTAAAATAAACTATAAAAGCTTAAAATAGTATGACTAGCACAGAGGCCAAACTACACATATAATAACTAACCCAGTGAATGGAATGTAAACATATTGGCAGATAGAAATGCCCTGAAGTCATAATGCGTGTAATTTCTCAGTTCCTGAACTGCCAGGGCCCTCGGGGTAGGAATTTACTCTTCCTCTGAGTGGCCTTTAAAAACATACTTAATGATTCAACATATTTAAAGCTAAACTCTATAAACCCTAGGCATTTATAAAAGATGTAGCTTTGTAATCATGCAAACATCATTAAATCTATTACATTTTTTCTACTAAATTTTGTTGCAAGCAATGTAATTACCTGAATTTGACCTGCTCTCGGTGTCTTGCAGTTCCTGTACAGCAGAGCTGGTTGTGAGAGGAAGAAGCAGCATGTGCTAACAAGAATTATGCTCATAAAAAAAGAAAGCAGAGGGACAGAGAGATGAGCTCATCACTGTGCTGAGTCTTCTTTCACTGTCTAGCTACAGGCTGGGGTAGTTAACTCAGGCTCAGAGGATGTGGCTTAAATTGATTGTGAAGTCTGTTTTTTTTTTTTTGCTTTAATAGTAGGATATACTATAGTGTGTTACTAAAATGTCATATTTTACATATTGCATGCTTCAATGTTTTTCAGGTGTTCCTGCCCCCTTGCATCTTCCTCAGATGAGGACTGAGGAGAAACAGGATCACCACCGTGTACAGTTATCTTTGCATTATCATGTAAATATTAGATAGATAGTTAGGATATCAGGTTGTTGCTTATTGCATTTTTCACTTGCTATTGTGTGGTACGCCACACGTAATTGTAAATAATGTCTCATATTATCATCATCCTGTCATCATACTGTCATCCTGTGAAATGCCATTTAATTAATTGTAAATGTATATAAGTTATTCTCACCTATTTTCGTGTGGAATACCACGGGTATTTGTTATTACAGTTCATCCTTCCCTGTTACCCCTCCCTATCCACTTTTTGCCAGGACATCCACTCTCAGGATTGATAGAATTTTTTGTTTTTGTTTTGCAGACTCCAGGATGTAGTTTGCTTGGCAGGGGGAGATTGTAGAACCCTTGTCCTAAACAGGACTGCTAGTAAATTTAGTTGTGCTAGGTGGTAACTACTAGCCTGGCTAATTTGTGTCCTTTGATACACTGGTTTGTGTCCTAAGCTTGAGTTAAATTTGTAGTCTCTCTCTTCTGTCAATAGGTGGCACTGTTGACTTTGGCATTAGGATGATAGATTACAGTGGATTCAGGTTATGAGTAAATATGTTGTCTCAGCCAATTAGCAGGAGTTTCCTTTGGCAGCTTTGCATGCTGGGATAAGCTATTTATTTGGAAGAAGTCAGGTGATCGGGGTTATTTCCACCTGGGCTGGGCCTGGGTGGGTGTGTGTGGAGCAGCAGCAGCAGCGGGTTAGGCGGGTTGAAGCCTGAGGCCAAACCACTTGTGTAGAGGCTTAGCCTGAGAGAAGCCTGATCATTGCTGATGACCACTCCTGTTGCCGGAGGCAAGAGTAGAAAGGATGGAGTTTTGAAGGAGTACCAGAGCAGACGCGTTACTAGCCAGAGGTGATGAAGTAAGCGGGAAAGCTTCAGTAGAGACTCATCCAGGAATACAGTGGGTGGCTGTGAGCGGGTCTTGAAGGAGTACAGGTAATTGTAAGTAAAGCTTAAAGATAAGTACAGTGGGTAGCTGTGAGTCAAGCCTGAGGGATCCAGTGAGTAGCTGTGAGTCCAGGAGCCCAGCGTGTAGTGTGGGTGAAGCTTGAAGAGTACAGCAGGGAGCTGTGAGTTGAGATTGAGGGATCCAGCAGGTAGTTGAGAGTCCAAGAAGTCCAGTGGGATACTGCGAGCTGAGCTTGAAGAATACAGCGGGTAGTTGTGAGTGAAACTTGAGAAGTCCAGCAGGTAGCTGGGAGCTAAGCTTGAGAATCTACAGTGGGATACTATGAGTTGAGCTTGAAGATCTAGAGTGGGAAACTGTGAGTGAAGTTGTTGCTATAGAAGACAGCAGTTGCTACAAGACAGCCTAGTCCCATTTTGTCTGCAGAGTCTGCCAAGTTGCTATTGCATTTGCCTAAGGGTGTTCTGTGCTCTAACCCTCTCTCCCCTGTTTCTGTTAAGAGAAATAAAAACTCTTTGTTCATTTTAAAAATTGACTGGCGCCCATCTTTCCATCTTGCACTACACCCACCATGCCTAGTAACCTGAACCCTGAGGTGGAATGTCAGCTCTGCCTGACTCTGGGGGCACCATCAGGCCTTTAGAGGTCAGGGAGACCGCTACACATATATCAATCTGAGGATGATGGGCAGAGAGACATCTAGCTGCAAGACACATTTCTCAAGCCATTCGTCTCATGGGTTGGAAAAACTCTTCGAGTGAAATGAACTGCTTCCTGTGGTATGAAATGCCAATTAATGCACATTTGGGTAGCCCAAAAAGTACAGTCTTCACCCAAGTGTGTATCAGGTGGTAGATCAGTGTGGAAAAAAAGCCAATTATGGCCACACTAAAGTTGGCCATATAAAGGATTGAATATCGGCTGATTCAACAGGGACCGGCTGGATTTCAATCATTGTGTACCCATCCCCATTCAACAGAAAACGATCATTAGATTGATTTTTGGCAAGGGGACAAGATGGAAAACATTGTCAATAGATGGCTGCAGCCACTGATTCGTGCATTCTGCTAGCAAAGGGTTCTGCTGTCAGAATACAATGTCCTGGTGGGGGGGGGGGTAGTCCATCAATGTTGTTTGTGTATATGGAGGAGTCTGTACATTCTTTTTCGTTCAGTCTGCTGGCTGAACAAAAAAAACAAAAACCCATCTATGGCCAGCTTAGATCATCTCTTTTATGCAGAGATTGTTATCGCAGGCAAAGAGCAGCCTGTGCTGTACAAGGAAGAGAAGACCTGATGAAGACTTGGAAATGAGACAAGAAAGAGTGTACTTTCTAGCTGGCTGCCTTCTGCTAAGAAATAAAGGTTTAATTGTGTCTGGGCACTCATTGTTTCGTTGCAGTCCTTTCATGGGAAACAATAGCCTGTGTGTGTTAAGTTATTATTACCTTTTTTGATCTTTTTCAACTTGAGCTACACTGGGATGAATTTGGTCACTGTTAAATGACATTTAAGGTAAGGGTACATGTGAAGACACTGTCACATGTCAACATAACTGTCAATAATATATGCATGTGTGAGGGGCAGTTTATTAGGGATCCAGAGAGTGGCAACATTTTCCCTGATTGACTTTAAAGCTTAAATCCAACCACAGAAAATCTAATATACACATTTTCCTCAATAGCCAAAGGATATAAATCCACTTTGTGGCCAACAAATGCCTTTACAAACCCAGACTGTACCTTGTAAAAGTAGTGACATCATCAATGTTCTGTACTGGGCCAGTGCAGACAGCAGAGCTCTGAGAAGGGCCAAACAGCCCAAAATACAGACTGTCTGCAGAAAACTACAGGAGGAGGCAGATAAAATACCAGTCGCCCTGCACGAGGAGAGAGCAGAGAGTAGAGCCACGACCTGTGGCCTGATGAGCATTTTTTAATTTCCTAAGCCAGTGAGTCCTCTGTGTTTATCTATTTTCACAGTGTCTCTGAGGACAACCCCAGCCCTAGAGGGCAGCAAGGCTTCAAGGGTATTTTCCATATCTACGATAAGAGACTTCACCTGTTGGGCTATGATACTTATGCACAGGGGATTGTTATTGCAGGAGCACTCAACCATCAGGCTTAGGGAAAGCCTGAATAGACCTAAAAAATAAATTGCAGCTCAGCTGGTTACAGCAGAGCTGTATACTAACTACTGCCAGCCAGGGGCAGTGGCACTACCTAAGAATACACATACCTTCTGTATTTAGACAGTATTTACTGACCTAGAGCTCAGCTTTAATTCTTGCCACAATATACTGACTTATTTAGACTCTAAACTGCCTATGTGAATGTCAAACGATCATTTGTTGCCAGCCTAAAGTTATCCTACAGTCAAAAAAAAAAAAAGTTATCCTACAGTCAGAAAATAATATTTTGCTTTTAAAATGGCTCAGGGGACAAGGCTCACCCTTTGAAAGGTTCTAAATTGCTTCTTCATGTAGCGCTACCCTTGCAGGAGCTGCTTTGTAATTTGGGAACTCTGTTTTGTGCCTTGACTCCAGGAACAATCTCAGCCCCTCTGACACACCTGGTTGAATGAAAGTTACTGCAAGCACTTATAAGAACATGAGTATAGATACCTTTAGATGTGAATTAGTTCTAGGGAATAGGTACAAGACCGTTTAGTGGCGGATGAACTTAATGTATTGGTACGGGTTGGAATAAATGGTGGTTTGAACATAAATGAAAACACAGAAGGTAGGTTCAGACACAGTCCGCTAGATAGTATAATCACTATGACAAAGTAACTTAGAATAGAGTTCTTTGCCACTAGACCAGGATTAACTCATGAATCAGCAAAGTCAACAATAAACAGTGCATATAAGCATTAACTGTAATATGAATAAAAATACTATAACTAGTCTAGAGTGCACTATAGGAGAATGGCTGGGATATGTTGCAATGTCCCCTGAGAGGTACCTTTTAGCATGAAAAAAAATTGCTGAAGGTCTCTGTGTTTAATTCTAACTTCCATCCGGCTAGCATTGGGGCCCACAGGCAGCAATAAGGTTACTAGATGTCTGTATTGTCAGTTCCTAAACAGCTCAGTCGCTCTAGCAGCAGATAGTAAATCCCCACAGTAGCAGTTCACCAGTCCCAGCGATATGGCAGCTCACAATCCAATCACACACAGTGATTAGTCCACACTCTGCAATGCATCCAGGTGACTCTGGCTGTTGTCACCCCCAAACTCAGCACTCAGGATCCCACTCAGACTGCCAATATGCAGCAGTAATAATGCACATTAGATAGAAATGTGCACTCTCTGGTCTCCCTCATGGCAAGAGAAAGCTGTATCCCACACAGCCTAAGAAAATGCTGCTTTTCCCCTCCTCCTGGCAATCTTTCTTTTTGGCAAATGCAGTTCAAAGCTCTTGATTACAGTAGAGTCTCTCTCCTCTGGACTACAGTTCCCACAGTGCAGTGCTGCCTGGTTCAGTCTGTTGAACTCTTCCTGCAGCTTCCTCCTCTTGCTGAAAAAGCTGTTAACCAGTTCAGCACTACAGGGCAGAAGCTACAGAGAGCAGCTATAGAAAATGTTTCTCTCACTATCCATTTTTAGTCGAGCACCTAAATTCCTTTTTTTCTGAAAAACCTTAAAGTGGTTGTACACTTCTGAAAAGAAAAATGTACAAATACAAAGGCATGTACTTGCCTCTATCCAAAGTGTGAATTCTGTCTCCCTTCTCACTCCTCTGTTATCTGCATGAGTCACTTCGGCAGTCAAAGCTGACACCAAGAGACTCCGGGGGACAGCTCTGCCCCCCTCCAACACACAGCACGTGATTAACAGTCTCAGCTGTGCATCCCAAATAGCAAGGATAACTTGCCACTTGCCACAAGTTTGCGGCAGTGTTGAATTGTAAGTCTGTTAACTTGCTGCACATTTTCACTGGCAATTGTACACTTGCAGAGCATTTGAAGTAAAAGTTCTAGTTGACACTTTTCCAATTTGTAGCAAATTTGCATGGCTAAAGTTGCAGTGGTGAGTCTAAAGCAAGCGCTCCGCAAGTCTACAGCATGAAAATTCAGCCACAGTGACCCCTGTGGTGGGATGACTATTGCACAACATAACTGAACCAGAACTTGCAGCAGACTTGTAGAATGTTTGCAAAGAAAGTTGATCTGGAGTCATGCAATGCGGCAATTGTGCAACAAACTTGTGAAACCTGGCAAGTCTAGCAATAGCTTAGCAAGTCATTTTCAAACTTGCAGCACAATTGCTTGCTTTCTGAGATGTTACCCCAGGCATGAATTGGCCATTGGGACAGGTGGGCCGATGGCTGAGTGGGCCGGTCAGGTGCAGTCCTGGAGCAGCTCCTCTCTGACAGTGAGTGATCGCGATTTCACTCCTGTCACCAAGGAGCAGCTGCAGACACTTGCTGGAGTGAGGATTAGGCTTTCTGCTCCCTCCAGCCTGCAGGGGGAGATAGACAGCCGGCAGACTTTCTTTCCTCTCTCCCCTTATCACTTGTCACTTATCACATGACTGGACAGAGGAACGAGAAGCTGCCTTCAGAACTGTGAGTGCACGTGGGAGCGGGAGGTGAGGGAGGACACTCTGATGTAAGGGGGCTGCTGATGGGGACTCTCTGATGTGAAGGGGGCTGCTGATGGGGACTCTCTGATGTGAAGGGGGCTGCTGATGGGGACTCTCTGATGTGAAGGGAGCTGCTGATGGGGACTCTCTGATGTGAAGGTGGCTGCTGATGGGGACACTCTGATGTGAAGGGGTGTGCTGTTGGGGACACTCTGATGTGACGGGGGCTGCTGATGGGGAAACTCTGATATAAGGGGGTGCTGATGGGGACGCTCTGAAAGGGGACTGCTGATGGGGACACTCTGAAAGGGGACTGCTGATGGGGACCCTGATGTAAGGGGACTGCTGATGGGGACACTCTGATGTAAGGGGACTGCTGATGGGGACACTCTGATGTAAGGGGACTGCTGATGGGGACACTCTGATGTAAGGGGACTGCTGATGGAGACACTGATGTAAGGGGGCTGCTGATGGGGACACTGATGAAAGGGGGCTGCTTCATGGGGGACACTGATGTAAGGGGGTGCTGTTGGGGACACTCTGATGTAAGGAGGACGCTGTTGGGGACACTCTGATGTAAGGGGGTGCTGATGGGGACACTCAAAATTAAAGTTGACCGGCCTGGATGAAGTCCAGGGCCAAATTTTTGTCCTAGTCCAGCCCTGTGTTACCCTATGAGACTGTGTAGAGGTGTTGTCCCCATTACCACTTTAAGTGCATGTATAGCCAGCACTTTTTGTTTGGATAGAGATGAGAAAGTTTAAAAGCTCATATTTTGCTATGTAAAAATGATCCAGAAGGAGCACCACACAAATGTTTTTCAGATTCCAAAAGTATTTTTTTTTTCATTTCACACATGATCAAAAGGAAAAAGGCAGCCAATGTGGCATAATCTGCGTTCTAGTCTAGTTGAAGGATCTCCCTATCATCACTGATCCTATCTTAAGGTCTTTGACTCTAAGACAAAGGCCATATCATGATCATCCTCAGGGACCCCTGCAACTAGACTTTGCTGCAACCAGGTATCTCTTTTAATAACTATATATACCCAGGTATATGTGCACAAATCTACTCCTATTCGGTCCTTTGTTGATATCATCTGTTTGTACATTGTACTATTAATACTAATAATAATTAATAATTAATAATAATAATGAATAAAAAAGTTCGTATTATTTCCATACTGGTGTGCATCTTTATACTTATGGTTACAGTTTTATGCTAGTTACAGTAGTTTCTCTGCTCCCAATTACTTTGATTAGATTACTGGTTAATTTACCAGGAAGGGAATCCCCTCTGTTCACAGAGGCCCTGTCCTGGGTGGAGGCACAGCCAACTTTATTATCAAACCCACTCTTCCACTTACTCAAGGTCCTGGTTCTGTTATTTACCTACAGGTTTAGCGCTATTTCCTGTTTGTTGAGGGACATTTCTCAAAAGCCCCCCAAAAAGGGGCTACACATGTATTCAAATTAATTCCATTAGGTATGCTTTGTCCACTGCAGCCAAAGCCCTTGGCATTATGATAACTTTTCTGCCATTTACTTACATTCCTAAGACTAGTGGCGGCTGGTGTTGTATATTTTGGGGGGGCGGCAAACAAGACATCCCGCCGCCACCCCCCCTCGGTTGGTCAGCCCCGCTTACACTTATGCCCCGTACACACGGTCGGACTTTGTTCGGACATTCCAACAACAAAATCCATGGATTTTTTCCGACGGATGTTGGCTCAAACTTGTCTTGCGTACACACGGTCACACAAAGTTGTCGGAAAATCCGATCGTTCTAAACGCAGTGACGTAAAACACGTACGTCGGGACTATAAATGGGGCAGTGGCCAATAGCTTTTATCTCTTTATTTATCCTGAGCATGCGTGGCACTTTGTGCGTCGGATTTGTGTACACACAATCGGAATTTCCAACAACGGATTTTGTTGTCCGAAAATTTTATATCCTGCTCTCAAACTTTGTGTGTCGGAAATTCCAATGGAAAATGTGTGATGGAGCACACACACGGTCGGAATTTCTGACAACAAGGTCCTATCACACATTTTCCGTCGGAAAATCCGACCGTGTGTATGGGGCATTACACTGTCACCCCCCCTGGTCAATCCCACACTTACCCCATCTAGGTCATGGGCAGCTTCGGCTCCTTCCTGCATCTCCTCCTCCTCTGCGTCTCAGGCTTCACGGCGGATTCCTCCTCGGTGGCTTCCCTTCTCCTTCCCTCGGTGCGGCGGCCAATACGATTGCTTCTCCTCTCGGCCAATCAGGTCTCAGGACCTGCTTCCTGCTGAGAGGAGAATCAGGAAGATAATAGCAAATATTAATTCATTATTGTTACACAACTGGGTGGGCTCAGGCCGAACTCACACTTTTTTTAAGCCAATTCGAGTCTCTGGCTCTAATCACGTGCTTCTGAAAAAAAAAACCCTATAGGAATCCATGCGTCCGTCGCCTTGCATGTAGATTAGGGGCTGGGCGCATGGATTAGGGATAGGCCGCCACTGCCTAAGACTGTGATAAGAAACTATCCTCACCTCTAGGTTGCCCCACTATTTCCTTTACTACCTTATAAGCATTTTCCTTAAAGTGGTTATAAAGCTTTGGTTCTTTCTTTAATAAAAATAACAAACATGCCTATACTTTTGCACAGAGCAGCCAAATCCTCTTCTTCAGGGGTCCCCCACTGGTGCTTAAGGCCCCTCCTTTTCATAGGGTGCCCCCAGGGAAAGGCGCTTTCCCTGGGGCCACCCGTGCATGCACGCTCTCGAGTCCTGCTACTGCATCTATTGACACAGGCAGTGGGACTCGGCCCCGCTCCTGCATCACCAGATTTGACTGACGGGAGTGGGAGCCATTCACTCTCGCTGCTATCAATCTGTTCAAAAAGGAGAGAGACAGCGGTGGGAGCCGCTGCGCTTGTGCACATCACTGGATCGGATGGGCTCAGGTAAGGAAAAGGGGGATTTAGGGGCAGATGCAGCACAGAAGGTTTTTCACTTTAATGCATAGATTGCATTAAGGTGAAAAAACCTTAACTCTTTAGAAACACTTTAATATTGATGTGATACCTAAATGAGTATGTTTAAAAGAACCGGAAAAAAAGCGCAGAATAACGAAGAACAGTTAATCAGAAAGATGCGTAAGAGTGTATCTTTTTCTGTCTGCTCCCTACTAAAGTAGTTATTGTTATTTTGGAACCATTAATCAATATTAGTATAGGAATTTCTTATCTGTAAAATTTCCAAGACAATCACTTTGGAATCAAATACTGTAAATGCTTTTGAACTCTGAGAAACATTTGCTTGGTGCTCCCTCTGGCACAATCATACATAGATTACTGAATTCGGGTGACCTCTGAGGGGCCCTTGTTTTTTTTTTTTTTTTAATTCTTTTTATTGATTTTGCATAAAAGAAAAACAATACAACTTACCATCCAAAAAAACCCGATGGGCAACATACCCATCTTCGAGTGTGCCACGCAGGGCTGTACACTAGGAACCTAACATAACCAACTATACCCTAAACCTTCCCCCATCCCATCCCCACCCGACCAGCTGTCACGGATATTGCAATGCTGTATAGAAAATGCAGTTATACAGTGTATATATGGTTTCACTCTGTCCTCTGAAAGCATAGCAGTATCTTCATCCTTTTCGTATATCAAGACATTACAGGAGACATAGATAGCTTCTATACAACAACGTCATCCTCCACCCCTACCATTCCCATTCTAAGACATCAATTTACCAGCCCACAAATGTGTTTATTTTATTAGCCCACTGTTGCGTTTGTATCCAACCATGGTTGCCATACTTTGGTGAACTTTTTTGGACAACCTCTTATTCTATATGTAGCCTTATACAAGGGTATAACCGAATTAACCAAAGCCTTCCAGAAAGAAAGTGTGGGTGCCGCTGACTTTTTCCATTTTAGCAAAATAGCTTTTTTACCATAGAATAAACCTATGTTTAGTAGAGTGCGGTGCGCCAAGGAAGGCACCACCTCCTCCACCAAACCAATTAGACACACCCTGGGAGTCAGGGGTATCGGGGTATGAAGCACCTCTGTCAGGCAATCTGTGACCTCCCTCCAGAAATTACTTATTTTCGGGCAATCCCAAAAAATGTGCTTTGCATCCGCTGGGGAAAGTATACATCTCCAACACCGTCCATCTGAGGACGGAAAAATCCGCGACAGCCTGGCTGGAGTTAAGTAGATGTAATGGAGAAATTTGAATTGAATTAGTCTGTCCCATGCTGAGACTAGATTTTTAAATGGGTGATCCCACATATCATCCCAATCCTCCCCTTGTAGTTCTGGAACCTCTCTCTCCCAACGTTCCTTACACTTAACCACCCCAATCGGTGTTTTTTTAAACAGGGATTTATATATTGTTGATAATGGTTTGGATAAATCATCATCCTTTAACATAAGTTCCAGGGGTGAAGGAGGGTATTCTACCCTTCGGTCCCCGAACTGCGCCCCAAAAGCATGGCGCAGCTGCAGGTACCGAAAAAAAACAGAGTTTGGAAGATCGTGTCTTGTCTTAAGTTGGTCAAAGGTAAGGAGATCCCCCTCTCTAACAATATCCTCTAGTTTTTTTATGCCCCTACCTGACCACACAGTGGGATCTGGAATGGAGCAGAAATGAGAAAGATTTGGATTAAACCATAGTGGCGCTGATGGCGTAACTCCCACATAACTAGGGGAAACTGACTTAGTAGCAACCTCCCAGGCTCTAATAATGGCTTTCATAGAGACCGTAATAGGCAGGCCTGCCTTCGGGCCTCTGTATAGGGTTAAGCTCAGGCTTTCATACGATCCAATATACGCTGCTTCCAGAACATTAGCAGAGTCTCCATTATCGGCCAGCAGCCAACGTCTGGCAAAAACCATTTGGCCGGCCAAATAATATTTTTGCCAGTCTGGAAGAGCCAACCCTCCCTGTCCCCATGGCTCTTGAAGGGTCTTTAAGCTAATTCTTGGTGCCTGTGGATGCCATATAAAAGATCCTATTATTCCATCGAGGGTGGAGTAAAAGGATTTCGGTACCCAGGTGGGGGAATGGCGCAAAAAATACAAGATGACGGATAAGAATTTAATTTTTAATAGGCTCACCCTTCCCATAAGAGATAGCGGTAGTTTCTGCCATAATTGGACCTTTTGTTTTAACCTAGTCACTAGGGGGAGAAGGTTCAACTTCACATATTCATAAATGCTAGCTGTGATTTTAACCCCTAAATATGTGATTGTGGAAACCCAGAGCAGCGGGAGAGAATTATCCCTCACCGCCTGTGCCCCAGGACCAAGCGGCAATATAGACGACTTGCTCCAGTTCACCTTCAACCCAGAATAGGTGGCAAAACTATCTAGAATCCTAAGTGCAGCTCTCAGTGAAGGTCCCGGATCTCGGAGGAACAGGAGCAAGTCGTCTGCATACAGCGCCACACATTCCTGAATTGTCCCCACTTGTATGCCCCCTACTTCACTAGATTTCCTTAGTGCCCTGGCAATTGGTTCCATCATCATTGCAAACAGAAATGGAGAGAGGGGACACCCCTGCCTAGTGCCCCTACTAATACCAAAGAAATCAGAGATTGACAACCCCAACCTTATTGCCGTCCTGGGTTCACTGTACAGCATTGTTATCCAGCGACAAAACACAGGGCCAAACCCTAAAGTTCCCAGCACTTTATGCATATACCCCCAATCTACGGTATCAAAAGCTTTCTCGATGTCTATGGAGACAACGACCCTCTCCGGGAACTCAGGTGCTTCCATTTGGATATGAGTAAAAAGTCTTCTTAAATTTGTGTCAGTTGACATGCCAGGCATAAAACCTGTCTGGTCAATATCAACCACCGTGGGGAGAACCTTTGCTACTCGCGTTGCTAATACTTTGGCAAGAATTTTCAGATCCATATTTAAAAGTGCTATGGGGCGGTATGAGGAACATTCCAAAGGATCCTTTTCCGGCTTCAGAAGGAGCACCATATATGCCTCCATCATGGACGCCGGCAAAGTACCCTGTTCCCAACAAAAAGCAAAAAGTTTTGTCAGCCTAGGGGCCACTTGAGATAAATATGATTTATAGAAGTCTGCGGGGAATCCATCCGGACCCGGCGCCTTCTTAGGGGGGAACGCTAATATGGCAGCCTCTACTTCAAGCACAGAAATAGGTTCGTCTAATGATGCAGCATCAGCTTCCGACAGTTTAGACATATTGAGAGTTTGCAATAACTCGTCTAACTCCTCATTATTATATTGTGGTATAGGAGAATACAACTTTGAGTAAAAATGGATAAATTCCCCTAAAACTCCTTCTGGTTCAGTGATGAGAGCTCCACCCTCTCCCTTTATTACCGGAACACTAACCGGAGCTTTGTGATCCGCAACCATATTAGCCAAAAGTCTGCCATTCTTGTCTCCTTCAGCAAAAATGACCTCCGTCCTCTGCTTAATCTCCTTGCCAGCCAGGGTCTTAAAATGGATATCAATCGAGCGTCTTGCTTCCAACAAGGAAATATACCCTGGCTCGGAAGGAGAGTCTGCCTGTTGTTGCACTGCCTCTCGTTCCAAGGCAAGAAGAGACTCTCCCTCAGAATTTTGATCCTTCCTTGCTGAGCTGATAGCAGAGATGCACTCCCCCCTAATTACTGTCTTGAAGGCATCCCATTCTATACTTGGGTTTACTGAACCTTCATTACATTTCCAATATGTTTCTATTGAATTTTGAACATGAGTACACACCTGATCCTCCATTAACCAGTCAGGAGATAACCTCCAACACCCTTTTTTGGTACCTGAGGAAAACCTCATTGTAAGTAGCAGAGGATTATGGTCCGAAATCCCTCCTGACAACTTTTCCGTTGCACACACAAACCTCAACAAGGAGGTATTACCAAAGGCCAAATCGATCCTCGCGGAAGATCTGTGTGCAGAGGATAAATGTGAGTAGGCCGTAGCATCAGGGTGTTTCCATCGCCATAGCTCTGTTAGTCCTGCCATATCAGCCCATGAGCAGAGATCCGCTGAGGCCGACCTAGCAGCATTGGAGGAGTCCAGCACCCGGTCTAGAATGGCATTGTAATCACCCATAAGTAGGATTGGCAAATGAAGGAAAGGAGCCAGTGTTACCATTAGATCAAACAAAAACTTCACCTGGAATGGGGGAGGCAAGTACACATTGACCAATATGAATTTATGATTATATACTTCCAAGGAAACCACCACATATCGTCCTCCCGGATCCGTAATCACCTGATGTATTGTACAGGCTACAGCTTTACTGATTAAAGACACCCCTCTTGCATATGTAGAATAGGTTGAGTGAATCACTCTCTGTACCCATGACTTACGTAGAGACAAGATCTTGCTGCCCTCCAGGTGGGTCTCCTGCATGAGGACGATATGTGGCTTCACCTGTTTCAGATATTGGAAAACCGTTGCTCTTTTAAATTTGCTATTCAAACCTTTGACATTCCATGATAAAATTCTTATTCTACTATCCATCAGAGAATATTGTGTAATGCACAACCTTCAAGATAAACTGTAGTTGAATAGAGATTATTTGAAAAGAACTATATGAGGACATGTGTATCATTAAAGACAGATGTGTTGAGTCATTAAAATATCCGCGACAGTGGTCTAACAAAACCCCCCCTGCTATCATACCAGAACCTGGAGAATCTGAAACATGGTTCCACCCAAACAATAGGCGAAACAAAAAAAGAAAAATACAAAAAAAAAGAAAAATTGTCCGGTATGCAGCTTGATCCCGAAAACTACCAACCCTCGGAGAGTTCCACCCTGTAGAACAAAAGTACGGCATACTTTGAATAAAGAAAGTGTCCGTGAACTGCATTGAAGTCTCCGGTAGAATTCAGATATCGGAATCGCTTGCACCCGACCACCCAAATAGAAAAATCATATGGGCAATAAGGGAAAAGAACAGGGGTACAAATATTGCAGGGATTTAATTACTTCCCCATCTTGAGAAATTAAATGTCTAGGGGGTTAAACAGAAAGAGCAGCCCCCTCCCTTCAGCAGCCAAAAAAATAGAATTAAATAAACAGCGGGGATCACTCCCCCACAACAGCTCTGTTTTGCCACGAGGTATCTGCTCCAAAATTGCCAGAAAGATTTAGGTTGTAACACAACAGGTTCAGAAAAAAACATAAAAACTGAGGCACATTGCAGATTCACCTGGTTGTGTTGTAAATTCATGGGGTAGCATCCAGCCAATCACATGCCTCCTGTGGGGTATCAAAGAACTTAACAGAACCTTTATATTGGACTCGGAGACGACTTGGATATAGCATGCTGTATTTCAGTTCTTTTTCTCTGAGCCTTTTCTTTACATCCGTGAAGGATCGGCGTCTGCGCTGCATTTCTGCAGAGAAATCTGGAAAAAGCATGATCCTGGCGTTTTCATATCTGAGATCCTGATGCTTTCTCGCTTCAACCAACAGCATGTCTCTGTCTTTATAGTTAAGAAAACGAACCAAGAATGGCCGGGGTGGGGCACCTGAAGGCCTGGTTCCAGTAGGGACTCTATGTGCCCTTTCCGCCACATAAGTAGGTGGCAAGTCCCCCAGCGATAATAACTTCTTAAAGAATTGTTCTGCAAAGGTCGACGGGGATGACCCCTCCACCCCCTCAGGGAGCCCCACCACTCTTACATTATTTCTGCGTTGGTGGTCTTCAGCATCATCCGCTCTGTGTTGCAACGCCCTGACCATATCCTTCAGTTCATGTAACTGGGAGCTCTGTGTGTGTGTGACATCCTCCACCTCCGATATGCGATCCTCTGCCGATGTCAGTCTGCCTCTAATTTTATCCAAGTCATGGCGGATCAAATTGCATTCCGACGCCAAACAGTCAATGCGACTAACCAGCTCAGTCTTTGAGGCTGCTATGGCCTCCAGTATTGGCCCTGTGATGGCATCGGTGTCCACCTCAATTTCTTGAGGCAGAGAAGGAGATGACTCTGGAGCCTGCTGTGTGGGGGACTTACGCTGCGCCATCTTGCCAGCCTGTGTCTTGGCGCGCTGTGTAGCCGACACAGCAAGTGAGATGTGTGGGAGGGGCTAGGCGCCATGCTCTCTCGTGAACGCAGCTGCCTCTGATCTAACGACGGCTGTGAGTGTTGTTTAGGCTGCCTTTTAACCCCCGCGGATGGCATCACTGTGTTCCCTGTCACCTCCCCTAGATCCGGAGCGTACTGGCGGCGAGAATAGGGCGATCGGTTGGGCGCAATCAGGATAAATGTAACGGATGCTAACCGGAGCTCCAAGGGATCACGTCCTGCCTCGTTCACATCCGGCCACGCCCCCCAGGGGGGGCCCTTGTTTTAAAGAGAGCTGTATTTTTATTGGTTGGTGCCATACCCCTACCCCCTTGAGTTTATTTATTCCAGACTGTGTCCCTCTGCAGAGTTTTCCCTAAACTTGATGATCCAGAGATGCACCAATTCTTTACAAAGGGAGTGTACTAATCCCCCCTTAGACAGTTGACACCGAAAAAAGTGCTCCACTGGATGATTTACCCTCATCACTTGATCTGCGGGATAAATAGGAAGAATCTACCCAGCATAAAAACTTAACATTGGCTATAATCCTTGCCTACTCTGTCCAAAATAAATTAAAAGTTTGACTATACATACACTTTAAAGTGGTTGTAAACCCACTTTGAAAAAAACAAACACCTGCAAGACAAAGGCATAATGAGCTAGTATGCACATCTCATTGTGTAATACTTACCTGAGATCGAAGCCCCCGCTGCGGTGCCCATACACAGCACTGGCCAGTGACATCACTCCTGGGGATTACTTCCGGGTTTTGCGGCTCCACCGCTGTGACACATACGTGCCATTGCTTCAGTTTGTGTCAGTGCACATGTGCCGATGACATCGGCACATGCAAATAAAGGGGATATCTCCTAAACCGTAAAGGTTTAGGATGTATCCTGGGTAGCTACAAGTAAGCCTTATGCCGCGTACACACGAGACTTCTCGTCAGACTGAACTCCGAAGGACTTTTCAACGGAGTTCCGAAGGAGTTCCGACGAAACGGGCTTGCCTACACATGATCCTACCAAAGTCCAATCGTTTTGAACGTGATGACGTACGACCGGACTAGAACAGGAAGTTCAATAGCTAGTAGCCAATAGCTGCCCTCGTGTCCTCTTCGGTCCGTTGGACTAGCATACAGAGGAACGTTTTTTTCGATAGGAATCGAGTCCATCGGAAAGATTTGAAACGTGTTCTATTTCTAAGGTCCGTCAGATTTTTTAACAGAAAAGGTCCGATGAAGCCCACACACGATCAGAATGTCAGACGGATTCGTTCCGTCTGACCTTTTCTCCTGGAAAGTCTGCTCGTGTGTACACGGCATTATTATAGGCTCACCTGTAGTAAAAAATGGTCTATAAGCCTGAGAAAGTGCAAGCACAGGATTCTAGGAGTCCGTTGAAGCCACTAAAGTACATACTGGAGCAGGAGAGGGAGGTTGCACAGAACAGAATCTGGTAACAAGAGGCTACAAGGCCACTCTAAAGGGCAATTGAAAGTTACAATTTAGTAATTTTACAATTCTGGATAGTATTACCTGTAGCGCTACCCCTTTAGGAGCTGCTAGTGTGTTGCCTGGGTCTTCCCAATTTCCGCTCCACAGCCAGGCACACAGTATTTCCCACATAACTTCTGCTCATTACTCCAATGACTAGTCTAGGGCTTGTAGTGTTTTTTTGTTGTTTTATTTTTGTTTGGGAACTGGGATAGGGGACACTTGAGGACAGCTTTCTCAGTAGAATTTTGTAGCAGCATGTACAAGACTGAGCAAAGTCCCTTGCAAACAGAAGGAATTGGGTGGACCCTGCTCTTCAAAACACCAGTCGTCCCCTTTAGCTCTGTACTCACAAGGCCCTGGTCGCAGGTCACCTTTCTTCATGATAACAGACAGGATTCATGGATGTCCTCCCTCATTCAGCTTCTAGGAGAACCCTGGGTTTTAACATTCAGGCTCTCAGGTCGCCCACCCGAGGCCGCATGGCAGCTTGTGCTAGGGAGAGGCAACCTGCCCCCTCCCAACTGGACCTCTCCTCTCCAGGAAAAGACTGAGGAGCCCAGGTGCTCCCTGGACATAAATACATGCACCCAGCATGCCTAGGGGCACCTCCCCTTCCAAATAGCTATCGCTCCTGTGTCCTGTAATAACTGAGCAGAGTAAACTGTGATTACTCTGCTTCAGTTTATGAATGAACAGGAGACTATGTTTCCTGTTTATTCATCTTCAATGCTCACCAAAGCCCCCAACAGGGCTGATAAGAAAAAAACAAAAAAAAAAACAAACAATAATTATTACAAAATTAAATTGTAAAAAAATTATAAAAAATTAAATTGCAAAAAAAAAAAAATCTAAAATAAAAAATTACTGACACCACTCCCCCCTGCCCTACCAACACTGTCTTTCTGCCCCAACCCCCTCCCCCCAAAAAAGCATTGTGAAAGAAATGAAAAACACCGTCCACTGCCCTACTGACACCAGCTACTGCCACATACTCCCCACCCCCTTCCGCAGAAGCACTGTGAAAAAAATATTTTAAAAATGATTTAAAAAAATAATAAACTGTAGCACTCTGGTGTTTAGGCAGGGTTGCTAACAAAATTTAGTTTGCCAGGTAGTATTTGTCCTAGCTAATGGTTAGGAGATCCACTGATTTCCCCCTAATTCTGGAATTGCTGCTCTTCTCTTTTCTGTCACTAGGTGGCATTGTGGCTGGTGAGTGATATAGTTACATAGTTACATAGTAGGTGAGGTTGAAAAAAGACACAAGTCCATCAAGTCCAACCTATATGTGTGATTATATGTCAGTTTTACATTGTATATCCCTGTATGTTGTGGTCGTTCAGGTGCTTCTCTAATTTTTTGAAACTTGATGAAAAGTTTGAAAAAGTTTTTTGAAACTCGATGCTCCCTGCTGAAACAAATGCCTGTGGAAGGGAATTCCACATCCTTGCCACTCTTATGCCCTGTACACACGGTCGGACATTGATCGGACATTCCGACAACAAAATCCATGGATTTTTTTTGACGGATGTTGGCTCAAACTTGTCTTGCATACACACGGTCACACAAAATTGTCGGAATATCCGATCGTTCTGAGCGCGGTGACATAAAACACGTACGTCGGGACTATAAACGGAGCAGTAGCCAATAGCTTTCGTCTCTTAATTTATTCTGAGCATGCGTGACACTTTGACCGTCGGATTTGTGTACACACGATTGGAATTTCCGACAACGGATTTTGTTGTCGGAAAATTTTATAGCAAGCTCTCAAACTTTGTGTGTCGGAAATTCCTATGGAAAATGTGTGATGGAGCCTACACACAGTCGGAATTTCCGACAACAAGGTCCTATCACACATTTTCCATCGGAAAATCCTATCGTGTGTACAGGGCATTATGCCGTGTACACACGGTCGGAATTTCCAACAACAAATATTCAATGTGAGCTTGTCAGAAATTCCAACCGTGTGTAGGCTCCATCGGACATTTGTTGTCGGCATTACAGTAAAGAACCCTCTACGCAGTTTAAGGTCAAACCTCTTTTCTTCTAATTTCAATGAGTGGCCACGTGTCTTATTAAACTCCCTTCTGTGGAAAAGTTTTATCCCTATTGTGGGGTCACCAGTAGGGATGAACCGAACACCCTCCCGTTCGGTTCGCAGCAGAACATGCATACAGGCAAAAAATTTGTCAGAACACACGAACACCGTTAAAGTCTATGGGACACGAACATGAATAATCAAAAGTGCTCATTTTAAAGGCTTACAGTGGGGCAAAAAAGTATTTAGTCAGCCACCAATTGTGCAAGTTCTCCCACTTAAAAAGATGAGAGAGGCCTGTAATTGTCATCATAGGTATACCTCAACTATGAGAGACAAAATGTGGAAACAAATCAACTGCCAACATAACCCCCTTTTTTATATGAGGGGTGCAGGAGTCTGGGGGTACCCAAGGGCATAGATGGGTTTTACTAGGAGGGGGAGCAGGTGTTTGTGGGGGTACCAAAAGGGTGTAGGAGTCTGGGGGTACCCAAGGGAAAAGATGGGTTCTAATAGGAGGGGGAGCAGGTGTTTGTGGGGGTACCAAAGGGTGCAGGAGTCTGGGGGTACCCAAGGTAAAAGATGTGTTCTACTAGGAGGGGGAGCAGGTGCTTGTGGGGGTACCAAAGGGGTGCAGGAGTCTGGGGGAACCCATCTACCCAAGGGAATAGATGGGTTCTACTAGGAGGGGAACAGGTGTAGCAAAGGGGTGTGGGAGACTGGGGGGGTACCCAAGGGAGTAGATGGGGTTTGGGGGTAACCAAAGGAGTAGATGGGAGGGATGCAGGAGGTGGGTACCCAAGGTAGAAAATAGCACGAATGAGGGAGGGATACCAAAAGTGCAGCAATAACCTGGTCTACTACTGCTCCCCTGCCAACATAACCCCCCTTTTAACTAACCACCCCCTTTATATGGGGTCCTAGTATGGACACACCACCCCATCATATTACCCATGCAGAACCTTTGATACAGCAACCCCACTTTTAACTTCTCCTTAGACCACCACTTCCATGAAGCTAACCCACCCTAACATCTCCTTAGACCACCACTTACTGCCCCCACCTAACACCATGGCCTAGATGGGAGAGGTTCCATGCCCTAACCCCCACTTTGCTTTGTTCTTCCACTTCCTGACAACCTCCTTTGCTGCACCCATGAGACAGCTTTCCCTTCTATTGTGCACCCCCAATTTCCCCTCCCTTCCAGAACCAAACACACTTAGGTCATTACTGCTGCAGCCTCCAAGCCAATCACAAGCTATTGTTTCATCAATCCAAGCATACCGCTGCTGGGATTCAAACTCACAGCTGCACAAGCTCACATTAGCACAACTGGCGCATATACCCACTGAGCCACAGCAAGAGTTGCTTGTGACACCTCTCAAAAACTAGGGCTTTGTTAGACATAGAAACTTGCCAATAAATTTACAGCTGGCTGAGACGTGGGTTCTGTGTCTAATATGGCCCTCCTTTTTGGCAAAACTCACAAGCAGCTCCGGCCGTGGAGTAGTGGGCTAATGCTCCCAGCTAGCAACTGTGACGGTTGTCAGTTCAAATCCCGTGTGGGCTGTGCTAAACGAAATGTGAATCAATTAAAATTGACCTGGGAGCTGCAAGTAGCCGCCAGGGTTGCCAAATTGGTTGCAGAAAAAGTTCTGTAGAGCGTGGAAGGAAGGGGAGGCGGGGAACGTGCACTGCTGTGCTGAAAAGGTGATTGAGGATATGGGTGCATAGTGACATGGGAGAGGAATGCTTGGGGAACAGTCAGGGCCCATATACCAAGGGGGAGGATGAAGTGCTCTACCCCCCCATAGAGAAACAGTGTAACAGGGAATGCAGAAGAAGGGTGCCCAAGGGAATAGATGGGTCCTACTAGGAGGGTAGCAGGTGTTTGTGGGGTACTCATAGATGGAGATGGTAAGCAATATAGGGGGTGCCTGAGTCTGGGGGTACCCAAGTCAAAAGATGGGTTCTACTAGGAGCAGGTGTTTGTGAGGGTACCAAAGGGTGCAGGAGCCTGGGGGTACCCATCTACCCAAGGGAATAGATGGGTTTTACTAGGAGGGGAGCAGGTTTACCAAATGGGTCTGGGGTGTGGGGGTACCCAAGGAATTAGATGCGGTTGTGGGGTAACCAAAGGAGTAGATGGGATGGATGAAGGAGATTGGGGGGTGGATACCAAAAGTGAACTTGGTCTATTTCTGCTCCACTGCCAACATAACCCCCACTTTTTAAATGAGGGGTGCAGGAGTCTGGGGGTACCCAAGGGCATAGATGGCTTTTACTAGGAGGGGGAGCAGGTGTTTGTCAGGGTACCAAAGGGTGCAGGAGTCTGGGGGTACCCAAAGCAAAAGATGGGTTCTACTAGGAGGGGGAGCAGGTGTTTGTGAGGGTACCAAAGGGTGCAGGAGTCTGGGGGTACCCAAAGCAAAAGATGGGTTCTACTAGGAGGGGGAGCAGGTGTTTGTGAGGGTACCAAAGGGTGCAGGAGTCTGGGGGTACCCAAAGCAAAAGATGGGTTCTACTAGGAGGGGGAGCAGGTGTTTGTGGGGGTACCAAAGGGTGCAGGAGTCTGGGGGTACCCAAAGCAAAAGATGAGTTCTACTAGGAGGGGGAGCAGGTGTTTGTGGGGGTACCAAAGGAGTGCAGGAGTCTGGGGGTACCCATCTACCCAAGGGATTAGATAGGGTTGTGGGGTAACCAAAGGAGTAGATGGGAGGGATGCAGGAGATTGGGGGGGGGTGGCTACCCAAGGTAGTAATTAGCATGAGTGAGGGAGGGATACCAAAAGTCCAAGAACCCTGGATGAACATACTGCTCCCCTGTCAACATAACACCCCTTTTACTAACCACCCCCAAATCCCCTTTAGTTTTCCCAATTCCGGCCTTTGATGCACCTAGGATAGCGCTTCCCCTTCCTTGAAGCTAAGCCTCCCTTAACTTCTCCTTAGACCACCACTTCCTGCCCACACCTAATACCATGGCCTAGATGGGAGAGGTTCCATGCCTTAACCCCACCCTCCCTGCTTTGTTCTCCCACATCCCAATCACCTCCTTTGCTGCACGCATGAGACAGCTTTCCCTTCTTCTATTGTGCACCCCCAATTCCCCCTCCCTTCCAGAACCCAACACACTTAGGTCATTCCTGCTGCAGCCTCCAGGCCAATCACAAGCTATTGTTTCATCAATCCAAGCATACCGCTGCTGGGATTCAAACTCACAACTGCACAAGCTCACATTAGCACAACTGGCGCATATACCCACTGAGCCACAGCCAGAGTTGCTTGTCACACCTCTCAAAAACTAGGGCTTTGTTAGACATAGAAACTTGCCAATAAATTTACAGCTGGCTGAGACGTGGGTTCTGTGTCTAATATGGCCCTCCCTTTTGGCAGGACTCATAAGCAGCTCTGGCCATGGCTGAGTGGGTAAATCCACCTTCTGAGTAAATGGCAGTCTGAATCCTGCGTGCGGGTACCCAAATGTACCAGGTACCATGTTTTATTTTAATGGCTGTTCAAAAAACATGCGCACGAAGGCCATAACCCTTTTTCAAAATAGCGCCGTATCAAAACGCATAGTACTTTGTTACCACGTGTTTTGGCACGTGTGTTAGGAATTATTGACATCACTGCACATGCGCTAAAAAGGCCGGCTCATTTTTGTGCGTTGCAGGATTTTTGGTGCATTCCCGCAATGCACAAGTATGAACGTATACAAAGTGTTCCTTCTTTCTGTATTTTCATGATCTTTTCTACTTTGTTATGAAAAAAACCCTTTTGCCTTTCTTAAAGCACTTTTTAACCACTTGTCGACCGCCTCCTGCATATATACGTGAACAAAATGGCACAGGCAGGCAAAATCACGTACCTGGTACGTGACTGCCTTCCCGCGGGCGGGGGGTCCAATTGGACCCCCCCCGGTGCCAGCGGCGGTCGCCTTCGGTCTGGGAGCATTGAGAGGCGAGGGGGAGGCCATCCGATCGTGGCCCCCCCTCGCGATCGCTCCCAGCCAATGAGAAACATCCCCTGCCTGTGTATAGTACACACAGGCAGAGGATGTGATGTCATCTCTCCTCGGCTCGGCAGTTTCCGTTCCGGCGCCGAGGGGAGAAGACTTCACAGTGAGTGAACACACACACACACAGTAGAACATGCCAGGCACACATAACACCCCCGATCCCCCCCTGATCGCCCCCCGATCACCTCCCAATCACCCCTCCCCCCCTGTCACACTGACACCAAGCAGTGTTTTTTTTTTTTTTTTCTTTTTTTCTGATTACTGCATGGTGTCAGTTTATGACAGTTAGAAGTGGTAGGGCAGTTAGTATTAGCCCCCTGTAGGTCTAGGGTACCCCCCTAACCCCCCCAATAAAGTTTTAACCCCTTGATCACCCCCTGTCGCCAGTGTCGCTAAGCGATCATTTTTCTGGTGACACTAGTTAGGGAGGTAAATATTTAGGTTCGCCGTCAACGTTTTATAGCGTCAGGGACCCCCATATACTACTGAATAAATGTTTTAACTCCTTGATTGCCCCCTAGTTAACCCTTTCACCACTGATCACCGTATAACCGTTACAGTTGACGCTGGTTAGTTCGTTTATTTTTTATAGTGTCAGGGCACCCGCCGTTTATTACTGAATAAAGGTTTAGCCCCTGATCGCCCGACGGTGATATGCGTCGTCCCAAGCAGCATCAGGTTAGTGCCAGTAGCGCTAACACCCACGCACGCAGCCTCCCTTAGTGGTATAGTATCTGAACGCATCAATATCTGATCCGATCACATCTATACTAGCGTCCCCAGCAGTTTAGGGTTCCCAAAAACGCAGTGTTAGCGGGATCAGCCCAGATACCTGCTAGCACCTGCGTTTTGCCCCTCCGCCCGGCCCAGCCCAGCCCAGCCCACCCAAGTGCAGTATTGATCGATCACTGTCACTTACAAAACACTAAACGCATAACTGCAGCGTTCGCAGAGTCAGGCCTGATCCCTGCGATCGCTAACAGTTTTTTTGGTAGCGTTTTGGTGAATTGGCAAGCACCAGTGGCCTAGTACACCCTGGTCGTAGTCAAACCAGCACTGCAGTAACACTTGGTGACGTGGCGAGTCCCATAAGTGCAGTTCAAGCTGGTGAGGTGGCAAGCACAAGTAGTGTCCCGCTGCCACCAAAAAGACAAACACAGGCCCGTCGTGCCCATAAAGCCCTTCCTGCTGCATTCGCCAATCCTAATTGGGAACCCAACACTTCTGCAGCACCTGTACTTCCCCCATTCACATCCTCAACAAAATGCAGTCGGCTGCATGAGAGGCATTTTCTTTATGTCCTCCCGAGTACCCCTACCCAACGAACCCCCCCAAAAAAGATGTTTTGTCTGCAGCAAGCGCGAATATAGGCGTGACACCCGCTATTATTGTCCCTCCTGTCCTGACAATCCTGGTTTTTGCATTGGTGAATGTTTTGAACGCTACCATTCACTAGTTGAGTACTAGCGTAGGGTACAGCATTCCACAGACTAGGCACACTTTCACAGGGTCTCCCAAGATGCCATCGCATTTTGAGAGACCCGAACCTGGAACCGGTTACAGTTATAAAAGGTACAGTTACAAAAAAAAGTGTAAAAAAAAAAACAAAAAAAAAAACACAAACAAAAATATAAAAAAAAATAGTTGTCGTTTTATTGTTCTCTCTCTCTCTCTCTATTCTCTCTATTGTTCTGCTCTTTTTTACTGTATTCTATTCTGCAATGTTTTATTGTTATTATGTTTTATCATGTTTGCTTTTCAGGTATGCAATTTTTTATACTTTACCGTTTACTGTGCTTTATTGTTAACCATTTTTTTGTCTTCAGGTATGCCATTCACGACTTTGAGTGATTATACCAGAATGATGCCTGCAGGTTTAGGTATCATCTTGGTATCATTCTTTTCAGCCAGCAGTCGGCTTTCATGTAAAAGCAATCCTAGTGGCTAATTAGCCTCTAGACTGCTTTTACAAGCAGTGGGAGGGAATGCCCCCCCACCGTCTTCCGTGTTTTTCTCTGGCTCTCCTGTCTCAACAGGGAACCTGAGAATGCAGCCGGTGATTCAGCCAGCTGACCATAGAGCTGATCAGAGACATCTCTATGGCCTAAGAAACCGGAAGCTACGAGCATTTTATGACTTAGATTTCGCCAGATGTAAACAGCGCCATTGGGAAATTGGAAAAGCATTTTATCACACCGATCTTGGTGTGGTCAGATGCTTTGAGGGCAGAGGAGAAATCTAGGGTCTAATAGACCTCAATTTTTTCAAAAAAGAGTACCTGTCACTACCTATTGCTATCATAGGGGATATTTACATTCCTTGAGATAACAATAAAAATGATTTAAAAAAAAAAAAAATGAAAGGAACAGTTTAAAAATAAGATAAAAAAGCAAAAAAATAATAAAGAAAAAAAAAAAAAAAAAAAAGCACCCCTGTCCCCCCTGCTCTCGCGCTAAGGCGAACGCAAGCGTCGGTCTGGCGTCAAATGTAAACAGCAATTGCACCATGCATGTGAGGTATCACCGCGAAGGTCAGATCGAGGGCAGTAATTTTAGCAGTAGACCTCCTCTGTAAATCTAAAGTGGTAACCTGTAAAGGCTTTTAAAGGCTTTTAAAAATGTATTTAGTTTGTCGCCACTGCACGTTTGTGCGCAATTTTAAAGCATGTCATGTTTGGTATCCATGTACTCGGCCGAAGATCATCTTTTTTATTTCATCAAACATTTGGGCAATATAGTGTGTTTTAGTGCATTAAAATTTTAAAAAGTGTGTTTTTTCCCAAAAAAATGCGTTTGAAAAATCGCTGCCCAAATATTGTGTGAAAAAAAAAATGAAACACCCACCATTTTAATCTGTAGGGCATTTGCTTTAAAAAAATATATAATGTGTGGGGGTTCAAAGTAATTTTCTTGCAAAAAAAAAAAAATTTTTCCTATAATCAAAAAGTGTCAGAAAGGGCTTTGTCTTCAAGTGGTTAGAAGAGTGGGTGATGTGTGACATAAGCTTCTAAATGTTGTGCATAAAATGCCAGGACAGTTCAAAACCCCCCCAAATGACCCCATTTTGGAAAGTAGACACCCCAAGCTATTTGCTGAGAGGCATGTCGAATCCATGGAATATTTTATATTGTGACACAAGTTGCGGGAAAGAGACATTTTTTTTTTTTTTTTTTTTTGCACAAAGTTGTCACTAAATGATATATTGCTCAAACATGCCATGGGAATATGTGAAATTACACCCCAAAATACATTCTGTTGCTTCTCCTGAGTATGGGGATACCACATGTGTGGGACTTTTTGGGAGCCTAGCCTCGCACAGGACCGCGAAAACCAAGCACTGCCTTCAGGCTTTCTAACTGTGCCTATCACAGTTTCGGAGGCCATGGAATGCCAAGGTGGCAAACCCCCCCCCCCCAAATGACCCCATTTTGGAAAGTAGACACCCCAAGCTATTTGCTGAGCGGTATAGTGAGTATTTTGCAGACCTCACTTTTTGTCACAAAGTTTTGAAATTGAAAAAAGAAAAAAAAATGTTTTTTCTTGTCTTTCTTCATTTTCAAAAACAAATGAGAGCTGCAAAATACTCACCATGCCTCTCAGCAAATAGCTTGGGGTGTCTACTTTCCAAAATGGGGTCATTTGGGGGGGTTTGTGCCACCTGGGCATTCCATGGCCTTCGAAACTGTGATAGGCAGTGAAGAGTGAAATCAAAAATTTACACCCTTAGAAATCCTGAAGGCGGTGATTGGTTTTCCCCTCCCTTCTAGAACCCAACACACTTAGGTCATTCCTGCTGCAGCCTCCAGGCCAATCACACGCTATTGTTTCATCAATCCAAGCATACCGCTGCCGGGATTCAAACTCACAACTGCACATGAGCACAACTGGCGCATATACCCACTGAGCCACAGCCAGAGTTGCTTGTCAAACCTCTCAAAAACTAGGGCTTTGTTAGACATAGAAACTTGCCAATAAATTTACAGCTGGCTGAGACGTGGGTTCTGTGTCTAATATGGCCCTCCCTTTTGGCAGGACTCACAAGCAGCTCTGGCCATGGCTGAGTGGGTAAAGCCACCTTTTGAGTAAATGCGAGTCTGAATCCTGCGTGCAGGTACCATGTTTTATTTTAATGGCTGTTCAAAAAACATGCGCACGAAGGCCATGACCCTTTTTCAAAATAGCGCCGCATCAAAACGCATAGTACTTTGTTACCACGTGTTTTGGCACGTGTGTTAGGAATTATTGACATCACTGCACATGCGCTAAAAAGGCCGGCTCATTTTTGTGCGTTGCAGGATTTTTGGTGCATTCCCGCAATGCACAAGTATGAACGTATACAAAGTGTTCCTTCTTTCTGTATTTTCATGATCTTTTCTACTTTGTTATGAAAAAAACCCTTTTGCCTTTCTTAAAGCACTTTTTAAACAGCATTTTTTTTTGCTTTCAGTTCACTAATTAGGGGAGTGGTTAAGTGTTTGCAGCTGTGATATAAGCAAGTGCACAACTCACTGAGCTTGCTCACTAGGATTGCAAACAAGTGGATTGGAATAAGTGCAGTTAAAACACAGGAGTTTAAACAGAAGGAGTTTACACTCTGTATGTAACATAGCATTTACATTACTTTAAGTAACATTTGATCGTATGTTATATATGTATTGTAACTTGAAAACCAAAAAAATCCGCAGCCAGAAGTTGACACACATACATCAGTCACACTGTTATTATATCCACAAGCAAATATTACTTCTGTCTAAGCATGCCACACCTGGGAACCAAGCTCATGGCCGCACAAGCTCACATGAGCACAACTGACGCCTTTACCCCCTGAGCTACAGCCAGAACCACTTCTGACAGCTTCCGAAAACTAGGCCTTTGTTAGACATAGAAAAGAACCACTAGTAAACCTACAGCTGGTTGAAACCTGGGTTCTATATCTAATATAGGCCTCCTTTTTGGCAGGTCTCACAAACGCTTCTGGGCGTGGCGTAGTGGGCTAATGCGCCCTGCTAGCAACTATGAGGTTGTCAGTTCAAATCCCGTGTGGGCCAAGCTAAACAAAATGTGAATCGATTAAAATTGACCAGGGTTGCCAAATTGGTTACAGAAAAAGTTCTGTAGGGCCTGGAAGGAAGGAAGGAAGGGGAGGCGGGGAACGTGGACTGCTGTGCTAAAAAGGTGATTGGGGATATGGGTGCATAGTGACATGGGAGGGGAATGCTTGGGGAACAGTCAGGGCCTGTATACCGAGGGGAAGATGAAGTGCTCTACCCCCCTATAGAGAAGCAGTGTAACAGGGAATGCAAAAGAAGGGTGCCCAAGGGAATAGATGGGTCCTACTAGGAGGGTAGCAGGTGTTTGTGGGGTACTCATAGATGGAGATGGTAAGCAACATAGGGGGTGCCTGAGACTGGGGGTACCCAATGGAACAGATGGGTTCTACTAGGAGGGAGAGCAGGTGTACCAAAGGCGTGTGGGATTCTGGGGTGTGGGGGTATCCAAGGGATTACATGGGGTTGTGGGCTAACCAAAGGAGTAGATGGGAGGGATGCAGGAGATTGGGGGGTGGATACCAAAAGTGCAGGAGTACCCTGGATGAACTTGGTCTATTTCTGCTCCACTGCCAACATAACCCCCACTTTTTAGATGAGGGGTGCAGGAGTCTGGGGGTACCCAAGGGCATAGATGGCTTTTACTAGGAGGGGGAGCAGGTGTTTGTGGGGGTACCAAAGGGTGCAGGAGTCTGGGGGTACCCAAGTCAAAAGATGGGTTCTACTAGGAGGGGGAGCAGGTGTTTGTGGGGGTACCAAAGGGTGCAGGAGTCTGGGGGTACCCAAAGCAAAAGATGGGTTCTACTAGGAGGGGGAGCAGGTGTTTGTGGGGGTACCAAAGGGTGCAGGAGTCTGGGGGTACCCAAAGCAAAAGATGAGTTCTACTAGGAGGGGAGCAGGTGTTTGTGGGGGTACCAAAGGGTGCAGGAGTCTGGGGGTACCCAAGTCAAAAGATGGGTTCTACTAGGAGGGGGAGCAGGTGTTTGTGGGAGTACCCAAGGGTGCAGGAGTCTGGGGGTACCCAAAGCAAAAGATGGGTTCTACTAGGAGGGGAGCAGGTGTTTGTGGGGGTACCAAAGGGTGCAGGAGTCTGGGGGTACCCAAAGCAAAAGATGGGTTCTACTAGGAGGGGGAGCAGGTGTTTGTGGGGGTACCAAAGGGTGCAGGAGTCTGGGGGTACCCAGGGCATAGATGGCTTTTACTAGGAGGGGGAGCAGGTGTTTGTGGGGGTACCAAAGGGTGCAGGAGTCTGGGGGTACCCAAGTCAAAAGATGGGTTCTACTAGGAGGGGGAGCAGGTGTTTGTGGGGGTACCAAAGGGTGCAGGAGTCTGGGGGTACCCAAAGCAAAAGATGGGTTCTACTAGGAGGGGGAGCAGGTGTTTGTGGGGGTACCAAAGGGTGCAGGAGTCTGGGGGTACCCAAAGCAAAAGATGGGTTCTACTAGGAGGGGAGCAGGTGTTTGTGGGGGTACCAAAGGGTGCAGGAGTCTGGGGGTACCCAAGTCAAAAGATGGGTTCTACTAGGAGGGGGAGCAGGTGTTTGTGGGGGTACCCAAGGGTGCAGGAGTCTGGGGGTACCCAAAGCAAAAGATGGGTTCTACTAGGAGGGGAGCAGGTGTTTGTGGGGGTACCAAAGGGTGCAGGAGTCTGGGGGTACCCAAAGCAAAAGATGGGTTCTACTAGGAGGGGGAGCAGGTGTTTGTGGGGGTACCAAAGGGTGCAGGAGTCTGGGGGTACCCAAAGCAAAAGATGAGTTCTACTAGGAGGGGAGCAGGTGTTTGTGGGGGTACCAAAGGGTGCAGGAGTCTGGGGGTACCCAAGTCAAAAGATGGGTTCTACTAGGAGGGGGAGCAGGTGTTTGTGGGAGTACCCAAGGGTGCAGGAGTCTGGGGGTACCCAAAGCAAAAGATGGGTTCTACTAGGAGGGGAGCAGGTGTTTGTGGGGGTACCAAAGGGTGCAGGAGTCTGGGGGTACCCAAAGCAAAAGATGGGTTCTACTAGGAGGGGGAGCAGGTGTTTGTGGGGGTACCAAAGGGTGCAGGAGTCTGGGGGTACCCAGGGCATAGATGGCTTTTACTAGGAGGGGGAGCAGGTGTTTGTGGGGGTACCAAAGGGTGCAGGAGTCTGGGGGTACCCAAGTCAAAAGATGGGTTCTACTAGGAGGGGGAGCAGGTGTTTGTGGGGGTACCAAAGGGTGCAGGAGTCTGGGGGTACCCAAAGCAAAAGATGGGTTCTACTAGGAGGGGGAGCAGGTGTTTGTGGGGGTACCAAAGGGTGCAGGAGTCTGGGGGTACCCAAAGCAAAAGATGGGTTCTACTAGGAGGGGAGCAGGTGTTTGTGGGGGTACCAAAGGGTGCAGGAGTCTGGGGGTACCCAAGTCAAAAGATGGGTTCTACTAGGAGGGGGAGCAGGTGTTTGTGGGGGTACCCAAGGGTGCAGGAGTCTGGGGGTACCCAAAGCAAAAGATGGGTTCTACTAGGAGGGGAGCAGGTGTTTGTGGGGGTACCAAAGGGTGCAGGAGTCTGGGGGTACCCAAAGCAAAAGATGGGTTCTACTAGGAGGGGGAGCAGGTGTTTGTGGGGGTACCAAAGGGTGCAGGAGTCTGGGGGTACCCAAAGCAAAAGATGGGTTCTACTAGGAGGGAGAGCAGGTGTACCAAAGGCGTGTGGGATTCTGGGGTGTGGGGGTATCCAAGGGATTACATGGGGTTGTGGGCTAACCAAAGGAGTAGATGGGAGGGATGCAGGAGATTGGGGGGTGGATACCAAAAGTGCAGGAGTACCCTGGATGAACTTGGTCTATTTCTGCTCCACTGCCAACATAACCCCCACTTTTTAGATGAGGGGTGCAGGAGTCTGGGGGTACCCAAGGGCATAGATGGCTTTTACTAGGAGGGGGAGCAGGTGTTTGTGGGGGTACCAAAGGGTGCAGGAGTCTGGGGGTACCCAAGTCAAAAGATGGGTTCTACTAGGAGGGGGAGCAGGTGTTTGTGGGGGTACCAAAGGGTGCAGGAGTCTGGGGGTACCCAAAGCAAAAGATGGGTTCTACTAGGAGGGGGAGCAGGTGTTTGTGGGGGTACCAAAGGGTGCAGGAGTCTGGGGGTACCCAAAGCAAAAGATGAGTTCTACTAGGAGGGGAGCAGGTGTTTGTGGGGGTACCAAAGGGTGCAGGAGTCTGGGGGTACCCAAGTCAAAAGATGGGTTCTACTAGGAGGGGGAGCAGGTGTTTGTGGGGGTACCCAAGGGTGCAGGAGTCTGGGGGTACCCAAAGCAAAAGATGGGTTCTACTAGGAGGGGAGCAGGTGTTTGTGGGGGTACCAAAGGGTGCAGGAGTCTGGGGGTACCCAAAGCAAAAGATGGGTTCTACTAGGAGGGGGAGCAGGTGTTTGTGGGGGTACCAAAGGGTGCAGGAGTCTGGGGGTACCCAAAGCAAAAGATGGGTTCTACTAGGAGGGGGAGCAGATGTTTGTGGGGGTACCAAAGGGTGCAGGAGTCTGGGGGTACCCAAAGCAAAAGATGGGTTCTACTAGGAGGGGGAGCAGATGTTTGTGGGGGTACCAAAGGAGTGCAGAAGTCTGGGGGTACCCAAAGCAAAAGATGAGTTCTACTAGGAGGGGAGCAGGTGTTTGTGGGGGTACCAAAGGGTGCAGGAGTCTGGGGGTACCCAAAGCAAAAGATGGGTTCTACTAGGAGGGGGAGCAGGTGTTTGTGGGGGTACCAAAGGGTGCAGGAGTCTGGGGGTACCCAAAGCAAAAGATGGGTTCTACTAGGAGGGGGAGCAGATGTTTGTGGGGGTACCAAAGGAGTGCAGGAGTCTGGGGGTAGCCATCTACCCAAGGGAATAGATGGGTTCTACCCAAGGGATTAGATAGGGTTGTGGGGTAACCAAAGGAGTAGATGGGAGGGGGGGTGGCTACCCAAGGTAGTAATTAGCACGAGTGAGGGAGGGATAGCAAAAGTGCAGGAAGTACCCTGGATGAACATACTGCTCCCCTGCCAACATAAGCCCCCTTTTACTAATCACCCCCAAATCCCCTTTAGTTTTCCCAATCCCTTCCTTTGAAGCACCTAGGATAGCGCTTCCCCTTCCGTGACGCTAAGCCTCCCTTAACTTCTCCTTAGACCACCACTTACTGCCCACACCTAACACCATGGCCTAGATGGGAGAGGTTCCATGCCTTAACCACCACCATCCCTGCTTTGTTCTCCCACATCCCGATCACCTCCTTTGCTGCACCCATGAGACAGCTTTCCCTTCTTCTATTGTGCTCCCCCAATTTCCCCTCCCTTCTAGAACCCAACACACTTAGGTCATTCCTGCTGCAGCCTCCAGGCCAATCACACGCTATTGTTTCATCAATCCAAGCATACCGCTGCCGGGATTCAAACTCACAACTGCACAAGTGCACATGAGCACAACTGGCGCATATACCCACTGAGCCACAGCCAGAGTTGCTTGTCACAGCTCTCAAAAACTAGGGCTTTGTTAGACATAGAAACTTGCCAATAAATTTACAGCTGGCTGAGACGTGGGTTCTGTGTCTAATATGGCCCTCCCTTTTGGCAGCACTCACAAGCAGCTCTGGCCATGGCTGAGTGGGTAAAGCCACCTTTTGAGTAAATGTGAGTCTGAATCCTGCGTGCAGGTACCATGTTTTATTTTAATGGCTGTTCAAAAAACATGCGCACGAAGGCCATGACCCTTTTTCAAAATAGCGCCGCATCAAAACGCATAGTACTTTGTTACCACGTGTTTTGGCACGTGTGTTAGGAATTATTGACATCACTGCACATGCGCTAAAAAGGCCGGCTCATTTTTGTGCGTTGCAGGATTTTTGGTGCATTCCCGCAATGCACAAGTATGAACGTATACAAAGTGTTCCTTCTTTCTGTATTTTCATGATCTTTTCTACTTTGTTATGAAAAAAACCCTTTTGCCTTTCTTAAAGCACTTTTTAAACAGCATTTTTTTTTGCTTTCAGTTCACTAATTAGGGGAGTGGTTAAGTGTTTGCAGCTGTGATATAAGCAAGTGCACAACTCACTGAGCTTGCTCACTAGGATTGCAAACAAGTGGATTGGAATAAGTGCAGTTAAAACACAGGAGTTTAAACAGAAGGAGTTTACACTCTGTATGTAACATAGCATTTACATTACTTTAAGTAACATTTGATCGTATGTTATATATGTATTGTAACTTGAAAACCAAAAAAATCCGCAGCCAGAAGTTGACACACATACATCAGTCACACTGTTATTATATCCACAAGCAAATATTACTTCTGTCTAAGCATGCCACACCTGGGAACCAAGCTCATGGCCGCACAAGCTCACATGAGCACAACTGACGCCTTTACCCCCTGAGCTACAGCCAGAACCACTTCTGACAGCTTCCGAAAACTAGGCCTTTGTTAGACATAGAAAAGAACCACTAGTAAACCTACAGCTGGTTGAAACCTGGGTTCTATATCTAATATAGGCCTCCTTTTTGGCAGGTCTCACAAACGCTTCTGGGCGTGGCGTAGTGGGCTAATGCGCCCTGCTAGCAACTATGAGGTTGTCAGTTCAAATCCCGTGTGGGCCAAGCTAAACAAAATGTGAATCGATTAAAATTGACCAGGGTTGCCAAATTGGTTACAGAAAAAGTTCTGTAGGGCCTGGAAGGAAGGAAGGAAGGAAGGAAGGAAGGAAGGAAGGGGAGGCGGGGAACGTGGACTGCTGTGCTAAAAAGGTGATTGGGGATATGGGTGCATAGTGACATGGGAGGGGAATGCTTGGGGAACAGTCAGGGCCTGTATACCGAGGGGAAGATGAAGTGCTCTACCCCCCTATAGAGAAGCAGTGTAACAGGGAATGCAAAAGAAGGGTGCCCAAGGGAATAGATGGGTCCTACTAGGAGGGTAGCAGGTGTTTGTGGGGTACTCATAGATGGAGATGGTAAGCAACATAGGGGGTGCCTGAGACTGGGGGTACCCAATGGAACAGATGGGTTCTACTAGGAGGGAGAGCAGGTGTACCAAAGGCGTGTGGGATTCTGGGGTGTGGGGGTATCCAAGGGATTACATGGGGTTGTGGGCTAACCAAAGGAGTAGATGGGAGGGATGCAGGAGATTGGGGGGTGGATACCAAAAGTGCAGGAGTACCCTGGATGAACTTGGTCTATTTCTGCTCCACTGCCAACATAACCCCCACTTTTTAGATGAGGGGTGCAGGAGTCTGGGGGTACCCAAGGGCATAGATGGCTTTTACTAGGAGGGGGAGCAGGTGTTTGTGGGGGTACCAAAGGGTGCAGGAGTCTGGGGGTACCCAAAGCAAAAGATGGGTTCTACTAGGAGGGGGAGCAGGTGTTTGTGGGGGTACCAAAGGGTGCAGGAGTCTGGGGGTACCCAAAGCAAAAGATGAGTTCTACTAGGAGGGGAGCAGGTGTTTGTGGGGGTACCAAAGGGTGCAGGAGTCTGGGGGTACCCAAGTCAAAAGATGGGTTCTACTAGGAGGGGGAGCAGGTGTTTGTGGGGGTACCCAAGGGTGCAGGAGTCTGGGGGTACCCAAAGCAAAAGATGGGTTCTACTAGGAGGGGAGCAGGTGTTTGTGGGGGTACCAAAGGGTGCAGAAGTCTGGGGGTACCCAAAGCAAAAGATGGGTTCTACTAGGAGGGGGAGCAGGTGTTTGTGGGGGTACCAAAGGGTGCAGGAGTCTGGGGGTACCCAAAGCAAAAGATGGGTTCTACTAGGAGGGGGAGCAGATGTTTGTGGGGGTACCAAAGGGTGCAGGAGTCTGGGGGTACCCAAAGCAAAAGATGGGTTCTACTAGGAGGGGGAGCAGATGTTTGTGGGGGTACCAAAGGAGTGCAGGAGTCTGGGGGTACCCAAAGCAAAAGATGAGTTCTACTAGGAGGGGAGCAGGTGTTTGTGGGGGTACCAAAGGGTGCAGGAGTCTGGGGGTACCCAAAGCAAAAGATGGGTTCTACTAGGAGGGGGAGCAGGTGTTTGTGGGGGTACCAAAGGGTGCAGGAGTCTGGGGGTACCCAAAGCAAAAGATGGGTTCTACTAGGAGGGGGAGCAGATGTTTGTGGGGGTACCAAAGGAGTGCAGGAGTCTGGGGGTACCCATCTACCCAAGGGAATAGATGGGTTCTACCCAAGGGATTAGATAGGGTTGTGGGGTAACCAAAGGAGTAGATGGGAGGGATGCAGGAGATTGGGGGGGGGGGGGTGGCTACCCAAGGTAGTAATTAGCACGAGTGAGGGAGGGATAGCAAAAGTGCAGGAAGTACCCTGGATGAACATACTGCTCCCCTGCCAACATAAGCCCCCTTTTACTAATCACCCCCAAATCCCCTTTAGTTTTCCCAATCCCTTCCTTTGAAGCACCTAGGATAGCGCTTCCCCTTCCGTGACGCTAAGCCTCCCTTAACTTCTCCTTAGACCACCACTTACTGCCCACACCTAACACCATGGCCTAGATGGGAGAGGTTCCATGCCTTAACCACCACCATCCCTGCTTTGTTCTCTCACATCCCGATCACCTCCTTTGCTGCACCCATGAGACAGCTTTCCCTTCTTCTATTGTGCTCCCCCAATTTCCCCTCCCTTCTAGAACCCAACACACTTAGGTCATTCCTGCTGCAGCCTCCAGGCCAATCACACGCTATTGTTTCATCAATCCAAGCATACCGCTGCCGGGATTCAAACTCACAACTGCACAAGTGCACATGAGCACAACTGGCGCATATACCCACTGAGCCACAGCCAGAGTTGCTTGTCACACCTCTCAAAAACTAGGGCTTTGTTAGACATAGAAACTTGCCAATAAATTTACAGCTGGCTGAGACGTGGGTTCTGTGTCTAATATGGCCCTCCCTTTTGGCAGGACTCACAAGCAGCTCTGGCCATGGCTGAGTGGGTAAAGCCACCTTTTGAGTAAATGCGAGTCTGAATCCTGCGTGCAGGTACCATGTTTTATTTTAATGGCTGTTCAAAAAACATGCGCACGAAGGCCATGACCCTTTTTCAAAATAGCGCCGCATCAAAACGCATAGTACTTTGTTACCACGTGTTTTGGCACGTGTGTTAGGAATTATTGACATCACTGCACATGCGCTAAAAAGGCCGGCTCATTTTTGTGCGTTGCAGGATTTTTGGTGCATTCCCGCAATGCACAAGTATGAACGTATACAAAGTGTTCCTTCTTTCTGTATTTTCATGATCTTTTCTACTTTGTTATGAAAAAAACCCTTTTGCCTTTCTTAAAGCACTTTTTAAACAGCATTTTTTTTTGCTTTCAGTTCACTAATTAGGGGAGTGGTTAAGTGTTTGCAGCTGTGATATAAGCAAGTGCACAACTCACTGAGCTTGCTCACTAGGATTGCAAACAAGTGGATTGGAATAAGTGCAGTTAAAACACAGGAGTTTAAACAGAAGGAGTTTACACTCTGTATGTAACATAGCATTTACATTACTTTAAGTAACATTTGATCGTATGTTATATATGTATTGTAACTTGAAAACCAAAAAAATCCGCAGCCAGAAGTTGACACACATACATCAGTCACACTGTTATTATATCCACAAGCAAATATTACTTCTGTCTAAGCATGCCACACCTGGGAACCAAGCTCATGGCCGCACAAGCTCACATGAGCACAACTGACGCCTTTACCCCCTGAGCTACAGCCAGAACCACTTCTGACAGCTTCCGAAAACTAGGCCTTTGTTAGACATAGAAAAGAACCACTAGTAAACCTACAGCTGGTTGAAACCTGGGTTCTATATCTAATATAGGCCTCCTTTTTGGCAGGTCTCACAAACGCTTCTGGGCGTGGCGTAGTGGGCTAATGCGCCCTGCTAGCAACTATGAGGTTGTCACTTCAAATCCCGTGTGGGCCAAGCTAAACAAAATGTGAATCGATTAAAATTGACCAGGGTTGCCAAATTGGTTACAGAAAAAGTTCTGTAGGGCCTGGAAGGAAGGAAGGAAGGAAGGAAGGGGAGGCGGGGAACGTGGACTGCTGTGCTAAAAAGGTGATTGGGGATATGGGTGCATAGTGACATGGGAGGGGAATGCTTGGGGAACAGTCAGGGCCTGTATACCGAGGGGAAGATGAAGTGCTCTACCCCCCTATAGAGAAGCAGTGTAACAGGGAATGCAAAAGAAGGGTGCCCAAGGGAATAGATGGGTCCTACTAGGAGGGTAGCAGGTGTTTGTGGGGTACTCATAGATGGAGATGGTAAGCAACATAGGGGGTGCCTGAGACTGGGGGTACCCAATGGAACAGATGGGTTCTACTAGGAGGGAGAGCAGGTGTACCAAAGGCGTGTGGGATTCTGGGGTGTGGGGGTATCCAAGGGATTACATGGGGTTGTGGGCTACCCAAAGGAGTAGATGGGAGGGATGCAGGAGATTGGGGGGTGGATACCAAAAGTGCAGGAGTACCCTGGATGAACTTGGTCTATTTCTGCTCCACTGCCAACATAACCCCCACTTTTTAGATGAGGGGTGCAGGAGTCTGGGGGTACCCAAGGGCATAGATGGCTTTTACTAGGAGGGGGAGCAGGTGTTTGTGGGGGTACCAAAGGGTGCAGGAGTCTGGGGGTACCCAAGTCAAAAGATGGGTTCTACTAGGAGGGGGAGCAGGTGTTTGTGGGGGTACCAAAGGGTGCAGGAGTCTGGGGGTACCCAAAGCAAAAGATGGGTTCTACTAGGAGGGGGAGCAGGTGTTTGTGGGGGTACCAAAGGGTGCAGGAGTCTGGGGGTACCCAAAGCAAAAGATGAGTTCTACTAGGAGGGGAGCAGGTGTTTGTGGGGGTACCAAAGGGTGCAGGAGTCTGGGGGTACCCAAGTCAAAAGATGGGTTCTACTAGGAGGGGGAGCAGGTGTTTGTGGGGGTACCCAAGGGTGCAGGAGTCTGGGGGTACCCAAAGCAAAAGATGGGTTCTACTAGGAGGGGAGCAGGTGTTTGTGGGGGTACCAAAGGGTGCAGGAGTCTGGGGGTACCCAAAGCAAAAGATGGGTTCTACTAGGAGGGGGAGCAGGTGTTTGTGGGGGTACCAAAGGGTGCAGGAGTCTGGGGGTACCCAAAGCAAAAGATGAGTTCTACTAGGAGGGGAGCAGGTGTTTGTGGGGGTACCAAAGGGTGCAGGAGTCTGGGGGTACCCAAGTCAAAAGATGGGTTCTACTAGGAGGGGGAGCAGGTGTTTGTGGGGGTACCCAAGGGTGCAGGAGTCTGGGGGTACCCAAAGCAAAAGATGGGTTCTACTAGGAGGGGAGCAGGTGTTTGTGGGGGTACCAAAGGGTGCAGGAGTCTGGGGGTACCCAAAGCAAAAGATGGGTTCTACTAGGAGGGGGAGCAGGTGTTTGTGGGGGTACCAAAGGGTGCAGGAGTCTGGGGGTACCCAAAGCAAAAGATGGGTTCTACTAGGAGGGGGAGCAGATGTTTGTGGGGGTACCAAAGGAGTGCAGGAGTCTGGGGGTACCCATCTACCCAAGGGAATAGATGGGTTCTACCCAAGGGATTAGATAGGGTTGTGGGGTAACCAAAGGAGTAGATGGGAGGGATGCAGGAGATTGGGGGGGGGGGGTGGCTACCCAAGGTAGTAATTAGCACGAGTGAGGGAGGGATAGCAAAAGTGCAGGAAGTACCCTGGATGAACATACTGCTCCCCTGCCAACATAAGCCCCCTTTTACTAATCACCCCCAAATCCCCTTTAGTTTTCCCAATCCCTTCCTTTGAAGCACCTAGGATAGCGCTTCCCCTTCCGTGACGCTAAGCCTCCCTTAACTTCTCCTTAGACCACCACTTACTGCCCACACCTAACACCATGGCCTAGATGGGAGAGGTTCCATGCCTTAACCACCACCATCCCTGCTTTGTTCTCCCACATCCCGATCACCTCCTTTGCTGCACCCATGAGACAGCTTTCCCTTCTTCTATTGTGCTCCCCCAATTTCCCCTCCCTTCTAGAACCCAACACCACTTAGGTCATTCCTGCTGCAGCCTCCAGGCCAATCACACGCTATTGTTTCATCAATCCAAGCATACCGCTGCCGGGATTCAAACTCACAACTGCACAAGTGCACATGAGCACAACTGGCGCATATACCCACTGAGCCACAGCCAGAGTTGCTTGTCACACCTCTCAAAAACTAGGGCTTTGTTAGACATAGAAACTTGCCAATAAATTTACAGCTGGCTGAGACGTGGGTTCTGTGTCTAATATGGCCCTCCCTTTTGGCAGGACTCACAAGCAGCTCTGGCCATGGCTGAGTGGGTAAAGCCACCTTTTGAGTAAATGCGAGTCTGAATCCTGCGTGCAGGTACCATGTTTTATTTTAATGGCTGTTCAAAAAACATGCGCACGAAGGCCATGACCCTTTTTCAAAATAGCGCCGCATCAAAACGCATAGTACTTTGTTACCACGTGTTTTGGCACGTGTGTTAGGAATTATTGACATCACTGCACATGCGCTAAAAAGGCCGGCTCATTTTTGTGCGTTGCAGGATTTTTGGTGCATTCCCGCAATGCACAAGTATGAACGTATACAAAGTGTTCCTTCTTTCTGTATTTTCATGATCTTTTCTACTTTGTTATGAAAAAAACCCTTTTGCCTTTCTTAAAGCACTTTTTAAACAGCATTTTTTTTTGCTTTCAGTTCACTAATTAGGGGAGTGGTTAAGTGTTTGCAGCTGTGATATAAGCAAGTGCACAACTCACTGAGCTTGCTCACTAGGATTGCAAACAAGTGGATTGGAATAAGTGCAGTTAAAACACAGGAGTTTAAACAGAAGGAGTTTACACTCTGTATGTAACATAGCATTTACATTACTTTAAGTAACATTTGATCGTATGTTATATATGTATTGTAACTTGAAAACCAAAAAAATCCGCAGCCAGAAGTTGACACACATACATCAGTCACACTGTTATTATATCCACAAGCAAATATTACTTCTGTCTAAGCATGCCACACCTGGGAACCAAGCTCATGGCCGCACAAGCTCACATGAGCACAACTGACGCCTTTACCCCCTGAGCTACAGCCAGAACCACTTCTGACAGCTTCCGAAAACTAGGCCTTTGTTAGACATAGAAAAGAACCACTAGTAAACCTACAGCTGGTTGAAACCTGGGTTCTATATCTAATATAGGCCTCCTTTTTGGCAGGTCTCACAAACGCTTCTGGGCGTGGCGTAGTGGGCTAATGCGCCCTGCTAGCAACTATGAGGTTGTCACTTCAAATCCCGTGTGGGCCAAGCTAAACAAAATGTGAATCGATTAAAATTGACCAGGGTTGCCAAATTGGTTACAGAAAAAGTTCTGTAGGGCCTGGAAGGAAGGAAGGAAGGGGAGGCGGGGAACGTGGACTGCTGTGCTAAAAAGGTGATTGGGGATATGGGTGCATAGTGACATGGGAGGGGAATGCTTGGGGAACAGTCAGGGCCTGTATACCGAGGGGAAGATGAAGTGCTCTACCCCCCTATAGAGAAGCAGTGTAACAGGGAATGCAAAAGAAGGGTGCCCAAGGGAATAGATGGGTCCTACTAGGAGGGTAGCAGGTGTTTGTGGGGTACTCATAGATGGAGATGGTAAGCAACATAGGGGGTGCCTGAGACTGGGGGTACCCAATGGAACAGATGGGTTCTACTAGGAGGGAGAGCAGGTGTACCAAAGGCATGTGGGATTCTGGGGTGTGGGGGTATCCAAGGGATTACATGGGGTTGTGGGCTAACCAAAGGAGTAGATGGGAGGGATGCAGGAGATTGGGGGGTGGATACCAAAAGTGCAGGAGTACCCTGGATGAACTTGGTCTATTTCTGTTCCACTGCCAACATAACCCCCACTTTTTAGATGAGGGGTGCAGGAGTCTGGGGGTACCCAAGGGCATAGATGGCTTTTACTAGGAGGGGGAGCAGGTGTTTGTGGGGGTACCAAAGGGTGCAGGAGTCTGGGGGTACCCAAGTCAAAAGATGGGTTCTACTAGGAGGGGGAGCAGGTGTTTGTGGGGGTACCAAAGGGTGCAGGAGTCTGGGGGTACCCAAAGCAAAAGATGGGTTCTACTAGGAGGGGGAGCAGGTGTTTGTGGGGGTACCAAAGGGTGCAGGAGTCTGGGGGTACCCAAAGCAAAAGATGAGTTCTACTAGGAGGGGAGCAGGTGTTTGTGGGGGTACCAAAGGGTGCAGGAGTCTGGGGGTACCCAAGTCAAAAGATGGGTTCTACTAGGAGGGGGAGCAGGTGTTTGTGGGGGTACCCAAGGGTGCAGGAGTCTGGGGGTACCCAAAGCAAAAGATGGGTTCTACTAGGAGGGGAGCAGGTGTTTGTGGGGGTACCAAAGGGTGCAGGAGTCTGGGGGTACCCAAAGCAAAAGATGGGTTCTACTAGGAGGGGGAGCAGGTGTTTGTGGGGGTACCAAAGGGTGCAGGAGTCTGGGGGTACCCAAAGCAAAAGATGAGTTCTACTAGGAGGGGAGCAGGTGTTTGTGGGGGTACCAAAGGGTGCAGGAGTCTGGGGGTACCCAAGTCAAAAGATGGGTTCTACTAGGAGGGGGAGCAGGTGTTTGTGGGGGTACCCAAGGGTGCAGGAGTCTGGGGGTACCCAAAGCAAAAGATGGGTTCTACTAGGAGGGGAGCAGGTGTTTGTGGGGGTACCAAAGGGTGCAGGAGTCTGGGGGTACCCAAAGCAAAAGATGGGTTCTACTAGGAGGGGGAGCAGGTGTTTGTGGGGGTACCAAAGGGTGCAGGAGTCTGGGGGTACCCAAAGCAAAAGATGGGTTCTACTAGGAGGGGGAGCAGGTGTTTGTGGGGGTACCAAAGGGTGCAGGAGTCTGGGGGTACCCAAAGCAAAAGATGAGTTCTACTAGGAGGGGAGCAGGTGTTTGTGGGGGTACCAAAGGGTGCAGGAGTCTGGGGGTACCCAAGTCAAAAGATGGGTTCTACTAGGAGGGGGAGCAGGTGTTTGTGGGGGTACCCAAGGGTGCAGGAGTCTGGGGGTACCCAAAGCAAAAGATGGGTTCTACTAGGAGGGGAGCAGGTGTTTGTGGGGGTACCAAAGGGTGCAGGAGTCTGGGGGTACCCAAAGCAAAAGATGGGTTCTACTAGGAGGGGGAGCAGGTGTTTGTGGGGGTACCAAAGGGTGCAGGAGTCTGGGGGTACCCAAGGGCATAGATGGCTTTTACTAGGAGGGGGAGCAGGTGTTTGTGGGGGTACCAAAGGGTGCAGGAGTCTGGGGGTACCCAAGTCAAAAGATGGGTTCTACTAGGAGGGGGAGCAGGTGTTTGTGGGGGTACCAAAGGGTGCAGGAGTCTGGGGGTACCCAAAGCAAAAGATGGGTTCTACTAGGAGGGGGAGCAGGTGTTTGTGGGGGTACCAAAGGGTGCAGGAGTCTGGGGGTACCCAAAGCAAAAGATGAGTTCTACTAGGAGGGGAGCAGGTGTTTGTGGGGGTACCAAAGGGTGCAGGAGTCTGGGGGTACCCAAGTCAAAAGATGGGTTCTACTAGGAGGGGGAGCAGGTGTTTGTGGGGGTACCCAAGGGTGCAGGAGTCTGGGGGTACCCAAAGCAAAAGATGGGTTCTACTAGGAGGGGAGCAGGTGTTTGTGGGGGTACCAAAGGGTGCAGGAGTCTGGGGGTACCCAAAGCAAAAGATGGGTTCTACCAGGAGGGGGAGCAGGTGTTTGTGGGGGTACCAAAGGGTGCAGGAGTCTGGGGGTACCCAAAGCAAAAGATGGGTTCTACTAGGAGGGGGAGCAGATGTTTGTGGGGGTACCAAAGGGTGCAGGAGTCTGGGGGTACCCAAAGCAAAAGATGGGTTCTACTAGGAGGGGGAGCAGATGTTTGTGGGGGTACCAAAGGAGTGCAGGAGTCTGGGGGTACCCAAAGCAAAAGATGAGTTCTACTAGGAGGGGAGCAGGTGTTTGTGGGGGTACCAAAGGGTGCAGGAGTCTGGGGGTACCCAAAGCAAAAGATGGGTTCTACTAGGAGGGGGAGCAGGTGTTTGTGGGGGTACCAAAGGGTGCAGGAGTCTGGGGGTACCCAAAGCAAAAGATGGGTTCTACTAGGAGGGGGAGCAGATGTTTGTGGGGGTACCAAAGGAGTGCAGGAGTCTGGGGGTACCCATCTACCCAAGGGAATAGATGGGTTCTACCCAAGGGATTAGATAGGGTTGTGGGGTAACCAAAGGAGTAAATGGGAGGGATGCAGGAGATTGGGGGGGGGGGGGTGGCTACCCAAGGTAGTAATTAGCACGAGTGAGGGAGGGATAGCAAAAGTGCAGGAAGTACCCTGGATGAACATACTGCTCCCCTGCCAACATAAGCCCCCTTTTACTAATCACCCCCAAATCCCCTTTAGTTTTCCCAATCCCTTCCTTTGAAGCACCTAGGATAGCGCTTCCCCTTCCGTGACGCTAAGCCTCCCTTAACTTCTCCTTAGACCACCACTTACTGCCCACACCTAACACCATGGCCTAGATGGGAGAGGTTCCATGCCTTAACCACCACCATCCCTGCTTTGTTCTCCCACATCCCGATCACCTCCTTTGCTGCACCCATGAGACAGCTTTCCCTTCTTCTATTGTGCTCCCCCAATTTCCCCTCCCTTCTAGAACCCAACACACTTAGGTCATTCCTGCTGCAGCCTCCAGGCCAATCACACGCTATTGTTTCATCAATCCAAGCATACCGCTGCCGGGATTCAAACTCACAACTGGCGCATATACCCACTGAGCCACAGCCAGAGTTGCTTGTCACACCTCTCAAAAACTAGGGCTTTGTTAGACATAGAAACTTGCCAATAAATTTACAGCTGGCTGAGACGTGGGTTCTGTGTCTAATATGGCCCTCCCTTTTGGCAGGACTCACAAGCAGCTCTGGCCATGGCTGAGTGGGTAAAGCCACCTTTTGAGTAAATGCGAGTCTGAATCCTGCGTGCAGGTACCATGTTTTATTTTAATGGCTGTTCAAAAAACATGCGCACGAAGGCCATGACCCTTTTTCAAAATAGCGCCGCATCAAAACGCATAGTACTTTGTTACCACGTGTTTTGGCACGTGTGTTAGGAATTATTGACATCACTGCACATGCGCTAAAAAGGCCGGCTCATTTTTGTGCGTTGCAGGATTTTTGGTGCATTCCCGCAATGCACAAGTATGAACGTATACAAAGTGTTCCTTCTTTCTGTATTTTCATGATCTTTTCTACTTTGTTATGAAAAAAACCCTTTTGCCTTTCTTAAAGCACTTTTTAAACAGCATTTTTTTTTGCTTTCAGTTCACTAATTAGGGGAGTGGTTAAGTGTTTGCAGCTGTGATATAAGCAAGTGCACAACTCACTGAGCTTGCTCACTAGGATTGCAAACAAGTGGATTGGAATAAGTGCAGTTAAAACACAGGAGTTTAAACAGAAGGAGTTTACACTCTGTATGTAACATAGCATTTACATTACTTTAAGTAACATTTGATCGTATGTTATATATGTATTGTAACTTGAAAACCCAAAAAATCCGCAGCCAGAAGTTGACACACATACATCAGTCACACTGTTATTATATCCACAAGCAAATATTACTTCTGTCTAAGCATGCCACACCTGGGAACCAAGCTCATGGCCGCACAAGCTCACATGAGCACAACTGACGCCTTTACCCCCTGAGCTACAGCCAGAACCACTTCTGACAGCTTCCGAAAACTAGGCCTTTGTTAGACATAGAAAAGAACCACTAGTAAACCTACAGCTGGTTGAAACCTGGGTTCTATATCTAATATAGGCCTCCTTTTTGGCAGGTCTCACAAACGCTTCTGGGCGTGGCGTAGTGGGCTAATGCGCCCTGCTAGCAACTATGAGGTTGTCACTTCAAATCCCGTGTGGGCCAAGCTAAACAAAATGTGAATCGATTAAAATTGACCAGGGTTGCCAAATTGGTTACAGAAAAAGTTCTGTAGGGCCTGGAAGGAAGGAAGGAAGGGGAGGCGGGGAACGTGCACTGCTGTGCTAAAAAGGTGATTGGGGATATGGGTGCATAGTGACATGGGAGGGGAATGCTTGGGGAACAGTCAGGGCCTGTATACCGAGGGGAAGATGAAGTGCTCTACCCCCCTATAGAGAAGCAGTGTAACAGGGAATGCAAAAGAAGGGTGCCCAAGGGAATAGATGGGTCCTACTAGGAGGGTAGCAGGTGTTTGTGGGGTACTCATAGATGGAGATGGTAAGCAACATAGGGGGTGCCTGAGACTGGGGGTACCCAATGGAACAGATGGGTTCTACTAGGAGGGAGAGCAGGTGTACCAAAGGCGTGTGGGATTCTGGGGTGTGGGGGTATCCAAGGGATTACATGGGGTTGTGGGCTAACCAAAGGAGTAGATGGGAGGGATGCAGGAGATTGGGGGGTGGATACCAAAAGTGCAGGAGTACCCTGGATGAACTTGGTCTATTTCTGCTCCACTGCCAACATAACCCCCACTTTTTAGATGAGGGGTGCAGGAGTCTGGGGGTACCCAAGGGCATAGATGGCTTTTACTAGGAGGGGGAGCAGGTGTTTGTGGGGGTACCAAAGGGTGCAGGAGTCTGGGGGTACCCAAGTCAAAAGATGGGTTCTACTAGGAGGGGGAGCAGGTGTTTGTGGGGGTACCAAAGGGTGCAGGAGTCTGGGGGTACCCAAAGCAAAAGATGGGTTCTACTAGGAGGGGGAGCAGGTGTTTGTGGGGGTACCAAAGGGTGCAGGAGTCTGGGGGTACCCAAAGCAAAAGATGAGTTCTACTAGGAGGGGAGCAGGTGTTTGTGGGGGTACCAAAGGGTGCAGGAGTCTGGGGGTACCCAAGTCAAAAGATGGGTTCTACTAGGAGGGGGAGCAGGTGTTTGTGGGGGTACCCAAGGGTGCAGGAGTCTGGGGGTACCCAAAGCAAAAGATGGGTTCTACTAGGAGGGGAGCAGGTGTTTGTGGGGGTACCAAAGGGTGCAGGAGTCTGGGGGTACCCAAAGCAAAAGATGGGTTCTACTAGGAGGGGGAGCAGGTGTTTGTGGGGGTACCAAAGGGTGCAGGAGTCTGGGGGTACCCAAAGCAAAAGATGAGTTCTACTAGGAGGGGAGCAGGTGTTTGTGGGGGTACCAAAGGGTGCAGGAGTCTGGGGGTACCCAAGTCAAAAGATGGGTTCTACTAGGAGGGGGAGCAGGTGTTTGTGGGGGTACCCAAGGGTGCAGGAGTCTGGGGGTACCCAAAGCAAAAGATGGGTTCTACTAGGAGGGGAGCAGGTGTTTGTGGGGGTACCAAAGGGTGCAGGAGTCTGGGGGTACCCAAAGCAAAAGATGGGTTCTACTAGGAGGGGGAGCAGGTGTTTGTGGGGGTACCAAAGGGTGCAGGAGTCTGGGGGTACCCAAAGCAAAAGATGGGTTCTACTAGGAGGGGGAGCAGATGTTTGTGGGGGTACCAAAGGAGTGCAGGAGTCTGGGGGTACCCATCTACCCAAGGGAATAGATGGGTTCTACCCAAGGGATTAGATAGGGTTGTGGGGTAACCAAAGGAGTAGATGGGAGGGATGCAGGAGATTGGGGGGGGGGGGGGGTGGCTACCCAAGGTAGTAATTAGCACGAGTGAGGGAGGGATAGCAAAAGTGCAGGAAGTACCCTGGATGAACATACTGCTCCCCTGCCAACATAAGCCCCCTTTTACTAATCACCCCCAAATCCCCTTTAGTTTTCCCAATCCCTTCCTTTGAAGCACCTAGGATAGCGCTTCCCCTTCCGTGACGCTAAGCCTCCCTTAACTTCTCCTTAGACCACCACTTACTGCCCACACCTAACACCATGGCCTAGATGGGAGAGGTTCCATGCCTTAACCACCACCATCCCTGCTTTGTTCTCCCACATCCCGATCACCTCCTTTGCTGCACCCATGAGACAGCTTTCCCTTCTTCTATTGTGCTCCCCCAATTTCCCCTCCCTTCTAGAACCCAACACACTTAGGTCATTCCTGCTGCAGCCTCCAGGCCAATCACACGCTATTGTTTCATCAATCCAAGCATACCGCTGCCGGGATTCAAACTCACAACTGCACAAGTGCACATGAGCACAACTGGCGCATATACCCACTGAGCCACAGCCAGAGTTGCTTGTCACACCTCTCAAAAACTAGGGCTTTGTTAGACATAGAAACTTGCCAATAAATTTACAGCTGGCTGAGACGTGGGTTCTGTGTCTAATATGGCCCTCCCTTTTGGCAGGACTCACAAGCAGCTCTGGCCATGGCTGAGTGGGTAAAGCCACCTTTTGAGTAAATGCGAGTCTGAATCCTGCGTGCAGGTACCATGTTTTATTTTAATGGCTGTTCAAAAAACATGCGCACGAAGGCCATGACCCTTTTTCAAAATAGCGCCGCATCAAAACGCATAGTACTTTGTTACCACGTGTTTTGGCACGTGTGTTAGGAATTATTGACATCACTGCACATGCGCTAAAAAGGCCGGCTCATTTTTGTGCGTTGCAGGATTTTTGGTGCATTCCCGCAATGCACAAGTATGAACGTATACAAAGTGTTCCTTCTTTCTGTATTTTCATGATCTTTTCTACTTTGTTATGAAAAAAAACCCTTTTGCCTTTCTTAAAGCACTTTTTAAACAGCATTTTTTTTTGCTTTCAGTTCACTAATTAGGGGAGTGGTTAAGTGTTTGCAGCTGTGATATAAGCAAGTGCACAACTCACTGAGCTTGCTCACTAGGATTGCAAACAAGTGGATTGGAATAAGTGCAGTTAAAACACAGGAGTTTAAACAGAAGGAGTTTACACTCTGTATGTAACATAGCATTTACATTACTTTAAGTAACATTTGATCGTATGTTATATATGTATTGTAACTTGAAAACCAAAAAAATCCGCAGCCAGAAGTTGACACACATACATCAGTCACACTGTTATTATATCCACAAGCAAATATTACTTCTGTCTAAGCATGCCACACCTGGGAACCAAGCTCATGGCCGCACAAGCTCACATGAGCACAACTGACGCCTTTACCCCCTGAGCTACAGGCAGAACCACTTCTGACAGCTTCCGAAAACTAGGCCTTTGTTAGACATAGAAAAGAACCACTAGTAAACCTACAGCTGGTTGAAACCTGGGTTCTATATCTAATATAGGCCTCCTTTTTGGCAGGTCTCACAAACGCTTCTGGGCGTGGCGTAGTGGGCTAATGCGCCCTGCTAGCAACGATGAGGTTGTCAGTTCAAATCCTGTGTGGGCCAAGCTAAACAAAATGTGAATCGATTAAAATTGACCAGGGTTGCCAAATTGGTTACAGAAAAAGTTCTGTAGGGCCTGGAAGGAAGGAAGGAAGGGGAGGCGGGGAACGTGGACTGCTGTGCTAAAAAGGTGATTGGGGATATGGGTGCATAGTGACATGGGAGGGGAATGCTTGGGGAACAGTCAGGGCCTGTATACCGAGGTGAAGATGAAGTGCTCTACCCCCCTATAGAGAAGCAGTGTAACAGGGAATGCAAAAGAAGGGTGCCCAAGGGAATAGATGGGTCCTACTAGGAGGGTAGCAGGTGTTTGTGGGGTACTCATAGATGGAGATGGTAAGCAACATAGGGGGTGCCTGAGACTGGGGGTACCCAATGGAACAGATGGGTTCTACTAGGAGGGAGAGCAGGTGTACCAAAGGCGTGTGGGATTCTGGGGTGTGGGGGTATCCAAGGGATTACATGGGGTTGTGGGCTAACCAAAGGAGTAGATGGGAGGGATGCAGGAGATTGGGGGGTGGATACCAAAAGTGCAGGAGTACCCTGGATGAACTTGGTCTATTTCTGCTCCACTGCCAACATAACCCCCACTTTTTAGATGAGGGGTGCAGGAGTCTGGGGGTACCCAAGGGCATAGATGGCTTTTACTAGGAGGGGGAGCAGGTGTTTGTGGGGGTACCAAAGGGTGCAGGAGTCTGGGGGTACCCAAGTCAAAAGATGGGTTCTACTAGGAGGGGGAGCAGGTGTTTGTGGGGGTACCAAAGGGTGCAGGAGTCTGGGGGTACCCAAAGCAAAAGATGGGTTCTACTAGGAGGGGGAGCAGGTGTTTGTGGGGGTACCAAAGGGTGCAGGAGTCTGGGGGTACCCAAAGCAAAAGATGAGTTCTACTAGGAGGGGAGCAGGTGTTTGTGGGGGTACCAAAGGGTGCAGGAGTCTGGGGGTACCCAAGTCAAAAGATGGGTTCTACTAGGAGGGGGAGCAGGTGTTTGTGGGGGTACCCAAGGGTGCAGGAGTCTGGGGGTACCCAAAGCAAAAGATGGGTTCTACTAGGAGGGGAGCAGGTGTTTGTGGGGGTACCAAAGGGTGCAGGAGTCTGGGGGTACCCAAAGCAAAAGATGGGTTCTACTAGGAGGGGGAGCAGGTGTTTGTGGGGGTACCAAAGGGTGCAGGAGTCTGGGGGTACCCAAAGCAAAAGATGAGTTCTACTAGGAGGGGAGCAGGTGTTTGTGGGGGTACCAAAGGGTGCAGGAGTCTGGGGGTACCCAAGTCAAAAGATGGGTTCTACTAGGAGGGGGAGCAGGTGTTTGTGGGGGTACCCAAGGGTGCAGGAGTCTGGGGGTACCCAAAGCAAAAGATGGGTTCTACTAGGAGGGGAGCAGGTGTTTGTGGGGGTACCAAAGGGTGCAGGAGTCTGGGGGTACCCAAAGCAAAAGATGGGTTCTACTAGGAGGGGGAGCAGGTGTTTGTGGGGGTACCAAAGGGTGCAGGAGTCTGGGGGTACCCAAAGCAAAAGATGGGTTCTACTAGGAGGGGGAGCAGATGTTTGTGGGGGTACCAAAGGAGTGCAGGAGTCTGGGGGTACCCATCTACCCAAGGGAATAGATGGGTTCTACCCAAGGGATTAGATAAGGTTGTGGGGTAACCAAAGGAGTAGATGGGAGGGATGCAGGAGATTGGGGGGGGGGGGGGGGGGTGGCTACCCAAGGTAGTAATTAGCACGAGTGAGGGAGGGATAGCAAAAGTGCAGGAAGTACCCTGGATGAACATACTGCTCCCCTGCCAACATAAGCCCCCTTTTACTAATCACCCCCAAATCCCCTTTAGTTTTCCCAATCCCTTCCTTTGAAGCACCTAGGATAGCGCTTCCCCTTCCGTGACGCTAAGCCTCCCTTAACTTCTCCTTAGACCACCACTTACTGCCCACACCTAACACCATGGCCTAGATGGGAGAGGTTCCATGCCTTAACCACCACCATCCCTGCTTTGTTCTCCCACATCCCGATCACCTCCTTTGCTGCACCCATGAGACAGCTTTCCCTTCTTCTATTGTGCTCCCCCAATTTCCCCTCCCTTCTAGAACCCAACACACTTAGGTCATTCCTGCTGCAGCCTCCAGGCCAATCACACGCTATTGTTTCATCAATCCAAGCATACCGCTGCCGGGATTCAAACTCACAACTGCACAAGTGCACATGAGCACAACTGGCGCATATACCCACTGAGCCACAGCCAGAGTTGCTTGTCACACCTCTCAAAAACTAGGGCTTTGTTAGACATAGAAACTTGCCAATAAATTTACAGCTGGCTGAGACGTGGGTTCTGTGTCTAATATGGCCCTCCCTTTTGGCAGGACTCACAAGCAGCTCTGGCCATGGCTGAGTGGGTAAAGCCACCTTTTGAGTAAATGCGAGTCTGAATCCTGCGTGCAGGTACCATGTTTTATTTTAATGGCTGTTCAAAAAACATGCGCACGAAGGCCATGACCCTTTTTCAAAATAGCGCCGCATCAAAACGCATAGTACTTTGTTACCACGTGTTTTGGCACGTGTGTTAGGAATTATTGACATCACTGCACATGCGCTAAAAAGGCCGGCTCATTTTTGTGCGTTGCAGGATTTTTGGTGCATTCCCGCAATGCACAAGTATGAACGTATACAAAGTGTTCCTTCTTTCTGTATTTTCATGATCTTTTCTACTTTGTTATGAAAAAAACCCTTTTGCCTTTCTTAAAGCACTTTTTAAACAGCATTTTTTTTTGCTTTCAGTTCACTAATTAGGGGAGTGGTTAAGTGTTTGCAGCTGTGATATAAGCAAGTGCACAACTCACTGAGCTTGCTCACTAGGATTGCAAACAAGTGGATTGGAATAAGTGCAGTTAAAACACAGGAGTTTAAACAGAAGGAGTTTACACTCTGTATGTAACATAGCATTTACATTACTTTAAGTAACATTTGATCGTATGTTATATATGTATTGTAACTTGAAAACCCAAAAAATCCGCAGCCAGAAGTTGACACACATACATCAGTCACACTGTTATTATATCCACAAGCAAATATTACTTCTGTCTAAGCATGCCACACCTGGGAACCAAGCTCATGGCCGCACAAGCTCACATGAGCACAACTGACGCCTTTACCCCCTGAGCTACAGCCAGAACCACTTCTGACAGCTTCCGAAAACTAGGCCTTTGTTAGACATAGAAAAGAACCACTAGTAAACCTACAGCTGGTTGAAACCTGGGTTCTATATCTAATATAGGCCTCCTTTTTGGCAGGTCTCACAAACGCTTCTGGGCGTGGCGTAGTGGGCTAATGCGCCCTGCTAGCAACTGTGAGGTTGTCAGTTCAAATCCCGTGTGGGCCAAGCTAAACAAAATGTGAATCGATTAAAATTGACCAGGGTTGCCAAATTGGTTACAGAAAAAGTTCTGTAGGGCCTGGAAGGAAGGAAGGAAGGAAGGGGAGGCGGGGAACGTGGACTGCTGTGCTAAAAAGGTGATTGGGGATATGGGTACATAGTGACATGGGAGGGGAATGCTTGGGGAACAGTCAGGGCCTGTATACCGAGGGGAAGATGAAGTGCTCTACCCCCCTATAGAGAAGCAGTGTAACAGGGAATGCAAAAGAAGGGTGCCCAAGGGAATAGATGGGTCCTACTAGGAGGGTAGCAGGTGTTTGTGGGGTACTCATAGATGGAGATGGTAAGCAACATAGGGGGTGCCTGAGACTGGGGGTACCCAATGGAACAGATGGGTTCTACTAGGAGGGAGAGCAGGTGTACCAAAGGCGTGTGGGATTCTGGGGTGTGGGGGTATCCAAGGGATTACATGGGGTTGTGGGCTAACCAAAGGAGTAGATGGGAGGGATGCAGGAGATTGGGGGGTGGATACCAAAAGTGCAGGAGTACCCTGGATGAACTTGGTCTATTTCTGCTCCACTGCCAACATAACCCCCACTTTTTAGATGAGGGGTGCAGGAGTCTGGGGGTACCCAAGGGCATAGATGGCTTTTACTAGGAGGGGGAGCAGGTGTTTGTGGGGGTACCAAAGGGTGCAGGAGTCTGGGGGTACCCAAGTCAAAAGATGGGTTCTACTAGGAGGGGGAGCAGGTGTTTGTGGGGGTACCAAAGGGTGCAGGAGTCTGGGGGTACCCAAAGCAAAAGATGGGTTCTACTAGGAGGGGGAGCAGGTGTTTGTGGGGGTACCAAAGGGTGCAGGAGTCTGGGGGTACCCAAAGCAAAAGATGAGTTCTACTAGGAGGGGAGCAGGTGTTTGTGGGGGTACCAAAGGGTGCAGGAGTCTGGGGGTACCCAAGTCAAAAGATGGGTTCTACTAGGAGGGGGAGCAGGTGTTTGTGGGGGTACCCAAGGGTGCAGGAGTCTGGGGGTACCCAAAGCAAAAGATGGGTTCTACTAGGAGGGGAGCAGGTGTTTGTGGGGGTACCAAAGGGTGCAGGAGTCTGGGGGTACCCAAAGCAAAAGATGGGTTCTACTAGGAGGGGGAGCAGGTGTTTGTGGGGGTACCAAAGGGTGCAGGAGTCTGGGGGTACCCAAAGCAAAAGATGAGTTCTACTAGGAGGGGAGCAGGTGTTTGTGGGGGTACCAAAGGGTGCAGGACTCTGGGGGTACCCAAGTCAAAAGATGGGTTCTACTAGGAGGGGGAGCAGGTGTTTGTGGGGGTACCCAAGGGTGCAGGAGTCTGGGGGTACCCAAAGCAAAAGATGGGTTCTACTAGGAGGGGAGCAGGTGTTTGTGGGGGTACCAAAGGGTGCAGGAGTCTGGGGGTACCCAAAGCAAAAGATGGGTTCTACTAGGAGGGGGAGCAGGTGTTTGTGGGGGTACCAAAGGGTGCAGGAGTCTGGGGGTACCCAAAGCAAAAGATGGGTTCTACTAGGAGGGGGAGCAGATGTTTGTGGGGGTACCAAAGGAGTGCAGGAGTCTGGGGGTACCCATCTACCCAAGGGAATAGATGGGTTCTACCCAAGGGATTAGATAGGGTTGTGGGGTAACCAAAGGAGTAGATGGGAGGGATGCAGGAGATTGGGGGGGGCGGGGGGGTGGCTACCCAAGGTAGTAATTAGCACGAGTGAGGGAGGGATAGCAAAAGTGCAGGAAGTACCCTGGATGAACATACTGCTCCCCTGCCAACATAAGCCCCCTTTTACTAATCACCCCCAAATCCCCTTTAGTTTTCCCAATCCCTTCCTTTGAAGCACCTAGGATAGCGCTTCCCCTTCCGTGACGCTAAGCCTCCCTTAACTTCTCCTTAGACCACCACTTACTGCCCACACCTAACACCATGGCCTAGATGGGAGAGGTTCCATGCCTTAACCACCACCATCCCTGCTTTGTTCTCCCACATCCCGATCACCTCCTTTGCTGCACCCATGAGACAGCTTTCCCTTCTTCTATTGTGCTCCCCCAATTTCCCCTCCCTTCTAGAACCCAACACACTTAGGTCATTCCTGCTGCAGCCTCCAGGCCAATCACACGCTATTGTTTCATCAATCCAAGCATACCGCTGCCGGGATTCAAACTCACAACTGCACAAGTGCACATGAGCACAACTGGCGCATATACCCACTGAGCCACAGCCAGAGTTGCTTGTCACACCTCTCAAAAACTAGGGCTTTGTTAGACATAGAAACTTGCCAATAAATTTACAGCTGGCTGAGACGTGGGTTCTGTGTCTAATATGGCCCTCCCTTTTGGCAGGACTCACAAGCAGCTCTGGCCATGGCTGAGTGGGTAAAGCCACCTTTTGAGTAAATGCGAGTCTGAATCCTGCGTGCAGGTACCATGTTTTATTTTAATGGCTGTTCAAAAAACATGCGCACGAAGGCCATGACCCTTTTTCAAAATAGCGCCGCATCAAAACGCATAGTACTTTGTTACCACGTGTTTTGGCACGTGTGTTAGGAATTATTGACATCACTGCACATGCGCTAAAAAGGCCGGCTCATTTTTGTGCGTTGCAGGATTTTTGGTGCATTCCCGCAATGCACAAGTATGAACGTATACAAAGTGTTCCTTCTTTCTGTATTTTCATGATCTTTTCTACTTTGTTATGAAAAAAACCCTTTTGCCTTTCTTAAAGCACTTTTTAAACAGCATTTTTTTTTGCTTTCAGTTCACTAATTAGGGGAGTGGTTAAGTGTTTGCAGCTGTGATATAAGCAAGTGCACAACTCACTGAGCTTGCTCACTAGGATTGCAAACAAGTGGATTGGAATAAGTGCAGTTAAAACACAGGAGTTTAAACAGAAGGAGTTTACACTCTGTATGTAACATAGCATTTACATTACTTTAAGTAACATTTGATCGTATGTTATATATGTATTGTAACTTGAAAACCAAAAAAATCCGCAGCCAGAAGTTGACACACATACATCAGTCACACTGTTATTATATCCACAAGCAAATATTACTTCTGTCTAAGCATGCCACACCTGGGAACCAAGCTCATGGCCGCACAAGCTCACATGAGCACAACTGACGCCTTTACCCCCTGAGCTACAGCCAGAACCACTTCTGACAGCTTCCGAAAACTAGGCCTTTGTTAGACATAGAAAAGAACCACTAGTAAACCTACAGCTGGTTGAAACCTGGGTTCTATATCTAATATAGGCCTCCTTTTTGGCAGGTCTCACAAACGCTTCTGGGCGTGGCGTAGTGGGCTAATGCGCCCTGCTAGCAACTATGAGGTTGTCACTTCAAATCCCGTGTGGGCCAAGCTAAACAAAATGTGAATCGATTAAAATTGACCAGGGTTGCCAAATTGGTTACAGAAAAAGTTCTGTAGGGCCTGGAAGGAAGGAAGGAAGGGGAGGCGGGGAACGTGGACTGCTGTGCTAAAAAGGTGATTGGGGATATGGGTGCATAGTGACATGGGAGGGGAATGCTTGGGGAACAGTCAGGGCCTGTATACCGAGGGGAAGATGAAGTGCTCTACCCCCCTATAGAGAAGCAGTGTAACAGGGAATGCAAAAGAAGGGTGCCCAAGGGAATAGATGGGTCCTACTAGGAGGGTAGCAGGTGTTTGTGGGGTACTCATAGATGGAGATGGTAAGCAACATAGGGGGTGCCTGAGACTGGGGGTACCCAATGGAACAGATGGGTTCTACTAGGAGGGAGAGCAGGTGTACCAAAGGCGTGTGGGATTCTGGGGTGTGGGGGTATCCAAGGGATTACATGGGGTTGTGGGCTAACCAAAGGAGTAGATGGGAGGGATGCAGGAGATTGGGGGGTGGATACCAAAAGTGCAGGAGTACCCTGGATGAACTTGGTCTATTTCTGCTCCACTGCCAACATAACCCCCACTTTTTAGATGAGGGGTGCAGGAGTCTGGGGGTACCCAAGGGCATAGATGGCTTTTACTAGGAGGGGGAGCAGGTGTTTGTGGGGGTACCAAAGGGTGCAGGAGTCTGGGGGTACCCAAGTCAAAAGATGGGTTCTACTAGGAGGGGGAGCAGGTGTTTGTGGGGGTACCAAAGGGTGCAGGAGTCTGGGGGTACCCAAAGCAAAAGATGGGTTCTACTAGGAGGGGGAGCAGGTGTTTGTGGGGGTACCAAAGGGTGCAGGAGTCTGGGGGTACCCAAAGCAAAAGATGAGTTCTACTAGGAGGGGAGCAGGTGTTTGTGGGGGTACCAAAGGGTGCAGGAGTCTGGGGGTACCCAAGTCAAAAGATGGGTTCTACTAGGAGGGGGAGCAGGTGTTTGTGGGGGTACCCAAGGGTGCAGGAGTCTGGGGGTACCCAAAGCAAAAGATGGGTTCTACTAGGAGGGGAGCAGGTGTTTGTGGGGGTACCAAAGGGTGCAGGAGTCTGGGGGTACCCAAAGCAAAAGATGGGTTCTACTAGGAGGGGGAGCAGGTGTTTGTGGGGGTACCAAAGGGTGCAGGAGTCTGGGGGTACCCAAAGCAAAAGATGAGTTCTACTAGGAGGGGAGCAGGTGTTTGTGGGGGTACCAAAGGGTGCAGGAGTCTGGGGGTACCCAAGTCAAAAGATGGGTTCTACTAGGAGGGGGAGCAGGTGTTTGTGGGGGTACCCAAGGGTGCAGGAGTCTGGGGGTACCCAAAGCAAAAGATGGGTTCTACTAGGAGGGGAGCAGGTGTTTGTGGGGGTACCAAAGGGTGCAGGAGTCTGGGGGTACCCAAAGCAAAAGATGGGTTCTACTAGGAGGGGGAGCAGGTGTTTGTGGGGGTACCAAAGGGTGCAGGAGTCTGGGGGTACCCAAAGCAAAAGATGGGTTCTACTAGGAGGGGGAGCAGATGTTTGTGGGGGTACCAAAGGAGTGCAGGAGTCTGGGGGTACCCATCTACCCAAGGGAATAGATGGGTTCTACCCAAGGGATTAGATAGGGTTGTGGGGTAACCAAAGGAGTAGATGGGAGGGATGCAGGAGATTGGGGGGGGGGGGGGGGTGGCTACCCAAGGTAGTAATTAGCACGAGTGAGGGAGGGATAGCAAAAGTGCAGGAAGTACCCTGGATGAACATACTGCTCCCCTGCCAACATAAGCCCCCTTTTACTAATCACCCCCAAATCCCCTTTAGTTTTCCCAATCCCTTCCTTTGAAGCACCTAGGATAGCGCTTCCCCTTCCGTGACGCTAAGCCTCCCTTAACTTCTCCTTAGACCACCACTTACTGCCCACACCTAACACCATGGCCTAGATGGGAGAGGTTCCATGCCTTAACCACCACCATCCCTGCTTTGTTCTCCCACATCCCGATCACCTCCTTTGCTGCACCCATGAGACAGCTTTCCCTTCTTCTATTGTGCTCCCCCAATTTCCCCTCCCTTCTAGAACCCAACACACTTAGGTCATTCCTGCTGCAGCCTCCAGGCCAATCACACGCTATTGTTTCATCAATCCAAGCATACCGCTGCCGGGATTCAAACTCACAACTGCACAAGTGCACATGAGCACAACTGGCGCATATACCCACTGAGCCACAGCCAGAGTTGCTTGTCACACCTCTCAAAAACTAGGGCTTTGTTAGACATAGAAACTTGCCAATAAATTTACAGCTGGCTGAGACGTGGGTTCTGTGTCTAATATGGCCCTCCCTTTTGGCAGGACTCACAAGCAGCTCTGGCCAATGGCTGAGTGGGTAAAGCCACCTTTTGAGTAAATGCGAGTCTGAATCCTGCGTGCAGGTACCATGTTTTATTTTAATGGCTGTTCAAAAAACATGCGCACGAAGGCCATGACCCTTTTTCAAAATAGCGCCGCATCAAAACGCATAGTACTTTGTTACCACGTGTTTTGGCACGTGTGTTAGGAATTATTGACATCACTGCACATGCGCTAAAAAGGCCGGCTCATTTTTGTGCGTTGCAGGATTTTTGGTGCATTCCCGCAATGCACAAGTATGAACGTATACAAAGTGTTCCTTCTTTCTGTATTTTCATGATCTTTTCTACTTTGTTATGAAAAAAACCCTTTTGCCTTTCTTAAAGCACTTTTTAAACAGCATTTTTTTTTGCTTTCAGTTCACTAATTAGGGGAGTGGTTAAGTGTTTGCAGCTGTGATATAAGCAAGTGCACAACTCACTGAGCTTGCTCACTAGGATTGCAAACAAGTGGATTGGAATAAGTGCAGTTAAAACACAGGAGTTTAAACAGAAGGAGTTTACACTCTGTATGTAACATAGCATTTACATTACTTTAAGTAACATTTGATCGTATGTTATATATGTATTGTAACTTGAAAACCCAAAAAATCCGCAGCCAGAAGTTGACACACATACATCAGTCACACTGTTATTATATCCACAAGCAAATATTACTTCTGTCTAAGCATGCCACACCTGGGAACCAAGCTCATGGCCGCACAAGCTCACATGAGCACAACTGACGCCTTTACCCCCTGAGCTACAGCCAGAACCACTTCTGACAGCTTCCGAAAACTAGGCCTTTGTTAGACATAGAAAAGAACCACTAGTAAACCTACAGCTGGTTGAAACCTGGGTTCTATATCTAATATAGGCCTCCTTTTTGGCAGGTCTCACAAACGCTTCTGGGCGTGGCGTAGTGGGCTAATGCGCCCTGCTAGCAACTATGAGGTTGTCACTTCAAATCCCGTGTGGGCCAAGCTAAACAAAATGTGAATCGATTAAAATTGACCAGGGTTGCCAAATTGGTTACAGAAAAAGTTCTGTAGGGCCTGGAAGGAAGGAAGGAAGGAAGGGGAGGCGGGGAACGTGGACTGCTGTGCTAAAAAGGTGATTGGGGATATGGGTGCATAGTGACATGGGAGAGGAATGCTTGGGGAACAGTCAGGGCCTGTATACCGAGGGGAAGATGAAGTGCTCTACCCCCCTATAGAGAAGCAGTGTAACAGGGAATGCAAAAGAAGGGTGCCCAAGGGAATAGATGGGTCCTACTAGGAGGGTAGCAGGTGTTTGTGGGGTACTCATAGATGGAGATGGTAAGCAACATAGGGGGTGCCTGAGACTGGGGGTACCCAATGGAACAGATGGGTTCTACTAGGAGGGAGAGCAGGTGTACCAAAGGCGTGTGGGATTCTGGGGTGTGGGGGTATCCAAGGGATTACATGGGGTTGTGGGCTAACCAAAGGAGTAGATGGGAGGGATGCAGGAGATTGGGGGGTGGATACCAAAAGTGCAGGAGTACCCTGGATGAACTTGGTCTATTTCTGCTCCACTGCCAACATAACCCCCACTTTTTAGATGAGGGGTGCAGGAGTCTGGGGGTACCCAAGGGCATAGATGGCTTTTACTAGGAGGGGGAGCAGGTGTTTGTGGGGGTACCAAAGGGTGCAGGAGTCTGGGGGTACCCAAGTCAAAAGATGGGTTCTACTAGGAGGGGGAGCAGGTGTTTGTGGGGGTACCAAAGGGTGCAGGAGTCTGGGGGTACCCAAAGCAAAAGATGGGTTCTACTAGGAGGGGGAGCAGGTGTTTGTGGGGGTACCAAAGGGTGCAGGAGTCTGGGGGTACCCAAAGCAAAAGATGAGTTCTACTAGGAGGGGAGCAGCTGTTTGTGGGGGTACCAAAGGGTGCAGGAGTCTGGGGGTACCCAAGTCAAAAGATGGGTTCTACTAGGAGGGGGAGCAGGTGTTTGTGGGGGTACCCAAGGGTGCAGGAGTCTGGGGGTACCCAAAGCAAAAGATGGGTTCTACTAGGAGGGGAGCAGGTGTTTGTGGGGGTACCAAAGGGTGCAGGAGTCTGGGGGTACCCAAAGCAAAAGATGGGTTCTACTAGGAGGGGGAGCAGGTGTTTGTGGGGGTACCAAAGGGTGCAGGAGTCTGGGGGTACCCAAAGCAAAAGATGAGTTCTACTAGGAGGGGAGCAGGTGTTTGTGGGGGTACCAAAGGGTGCAGGAGTCTGGGGGTACCCAAGTCAAAAGATGGGTTCTACTAGGAGGGGGAGCAGGTGTTTGTGGGGGTACCCAAGGGTGCAGGAGTCTGGGGGTACCCAAAGCAAAAGATGGGTTCTACTAGGAGGGGAGCAGGTGTTTGTGGGGGTACCAAAGGGTGCAGGAGTCTGGGGGTACCCAAAGCAAAAGATGGGTTCTACTAGGAGGGGGAGCAGGTGTTTGTGGGGGTACCAAAGGAGTGCAGGAGTCTGGGGGTACCCATCTACCCAAGGGAATAGATGGGTTCTACCCAAGGGATTAGATAGGGTTGTGGGGTAACCAAAGGAGTAGATGGGAGGGATGCAGGAGATTGGGGGGGGGGGGGGTGGCTACCCAAGGTAGTAATTAGCACGAGTGAGGGAGGGATAGCAAAAGTGCAGGAAGTACCCTGGATGAACATACTGCTCCCCTGCCAACATAAGCCCCCTTTTACTAATCACCCCCAAATCCCCTTTAGTTTTCCCAATCCCTTCCTTTGAAGCACCTAGGATAGCGCTTCCCCTTCCGTGACGCTAAGCCTCCCTTAACTTCTCCTTAGACCACCACTTACTGCCCACACCTAACACCATGGCCTAGATGGGAGAGGTTCCATGCCTTAACCACCACCATCCCTGCTTTGTTCTCCCACATCCCGATCACCTCCTTTGCTGCACCCATGAGACAGCTTTCCCTTCTTCTATTGTGCTCCCCCAATTTCCCCTCCCTTCTAGAACCCAACACACTTAGGTCATTCCTGCTGCAGCCTCCAGGCCAATCACACGCTATTGTTTCATCAATCCAAGCATACCGCTGCCGGGATTCAAACTCACAACTGCACAAGTGCACATGAGCACAACTGGCGCATATACCCACTGAGCCACAGCCAGAGTTGCTTGTCACACCTCTCAAAAACTAGGGCTTTGTTAGACATAGAAACTTGCCAATAAATTTACAGCTGGCTGAGACGTGGGTTCTGTGTCTAATATGGCCCTCCCTTTTGGCAGGACTCACAAGCAGCTCTGGCCATGGCTGAGTGGGTAAAGCCACCTTTTGAGTAAATGCGAGTCTGAATCCTGCGTGCAGGTACCATGTTTTATTTTAATGGCTGTTCAAAAAACATGCGCACGAAGGCCATGACCCTTTTTCAAAATAGCGCCGCATCAAAACGCATAGTACTTTGTTACCACGTGTTTTGGCACGTGTGTTAGGAATTATTGACATCACTGCACATGCGCTAAAAAGGCCGGCTCATTTTTGTGCGTTGCAGGATTTTTGGTGCATTCCCGCAATGCACAAGTATGAACGTATACAAAGTGTTCCTTCTTTCTGTATTTTCATGATCTTTTCTACTTTGTTATGAAAAAAACCCTTTTGCCTTTCTTAAAGCACTTTTTAAACAGCATTTTTTTTTGCTTTCAGTTCACTAATTAGGGGAGTGGTTAAGTGTTTGCAGCTGTGATATAAGCAAGTGCACAACTCACTGAGCTTGCTCACTAGGATTGCAAACAAGTGGATTGGAATAAGTGCAGTTAAAACACAGGAGTTTAAACAGAAGGAGTTTACACTCTGTATGTAACATAGCATTTACATTACTTTAAGTAACATTTGATCGTATGTTATATATGTATTGTAACTTGAAAACCAAAAAAATCCGCAGCCAGAAGTTGACACACATACATCAGTCACACTGTTATTATATCCACAAGCAAATATTACTTCTGTCTAAGCATGCCACACCTGGGAACCAAGCTCATGGCCGCACAAGCTCACATGAGCACAACTGACGCCTTTACCCCCTGAGCTACAGCCAGAACCACTTCTGACAGCTTCCGAAAACTAGGCCTTTGTTAGACATAGAAAAGAACCACTAGTAAACCTACAGCTGGTTGAAACCTGGGTTCTATATCTAATATAGGCCTCCTTTTTGGCAGGTCTCACAAACGCTTCTGGGCGTGGCGTAGTGGGCTAATGCGCCCTGCTAGCAACTATGAGGTTGTCAGTTCAAATCCTGTGTGGGCCAAGCTAAACAAAATGTGAATCGATTAAAATTGACCAGGGTTGCCAAATTGGTTACAGAAAAAGTTCTGTAGGGCCTGGAAGGAAGGAAGGAAGGGGAGGCGGGGAACGTGGACTGCTGGGCTAAAAAGGTGATTGGGGATATGGGTGCATAGTGACATGGGAGGGGAATGCTTGGGGAACAGTCAGGGCCTGTATACCGAGGGGAAGATGAAGTGCTCTACCCCCCTATAGAGAAGCAGTGTAACAGGGAATGCAAAAGAAGGGTGCCCAAGGGAATAGATGGGTCCTACTAGGAGGGTAGCAGGTGTTTGTGGGGTACTCATAGATGGAGATGGTAAGCAACATAGGGGGTGCCTGAGACTGGGGGTACCCAATGGAACAGATGGGTTCTACTAGGAGGGAGAGCAGGTGTACCAAAGGCGTGTGGGATTCTGGGGTGTGGGGGTATCCAAGGGATTACATGGGGTTGTGGGCTAACCAAAGGAGTAGATGGGAGGGATGCAGGAGATTGGGGGGTGGATACCAAAAGTGCAGGAGTACCCTGGATGAACTTGGTCTATTTCTGCTCCACTGCCAACATAACCCCCACTTTTTAGATGAGGGGTGCAGGAGTCTGGGGGTACCCAAGGGCATAGATGGCTTTTACTAGGAGGGGGAGCAGGTGTTTGTGGGGGTACCAAAGGGTGCAGGAGTCTGGGGGTACCCAAGTCAAAAGATGGGTTCTACTAGGAGGGGGAGCAGGTGTTTGTGGGGGTACCAAAGGGTGCAGGAGTCTGGGGGTACCCAAAGCAAAAGATGGGTTCTACTAGGAGGGGGAGCAGGTGTTTGTGGGGGTACCAAAGGGTGCAGGAGTCTGGGGGTACCCAAAGCAAAAGATGAGTTCTACTAGGAGGGGAGCAGGTGTTTGTGGGGGTACCAAAGGGTGCAGGAGTCTGGGGGTACCCAAGTCAAAAGATGGGTTCTACTAGGAGGGGGAGCAGGTGTTTGTGGGGGTACCCAAGGGTGCAGGAGTCTGGGGGTACCCAAAGCAAAAGATGGGTTCTACTAGGAGGGGAGCAGGTGTTTGTGGGGGTACCAAAGGGTGCAGGAGTCTGGGGGTACCCAAAGCAGAAGATGGGTTCTACTAGGAGGGGGAGCAGGTGTTTGTGGGGGTACCAAAGGGTGCAGGAGTCTGGGGGTACCCAAAGCAAAAGATGAGTTCTACTAGGAGGGGAGCAGGTGTTTGTGGGGGTACCAAAGGGTGCAGGAGTCTGGGGGTACCCAAGTCAAAAGATGGGTTCTACTAGGAGGGGGAGCAGGTGTTTGTGGGGGTACCCAAGGGTGCAGGAGTCTGGGGGTACCCAAAGCAAAAGATGGGTTCTACTAGGAGGGGAGCAGGTGTTTGTGGGGGTACCAAAGGGTGCAGGAGTCTGGGGGTACCCAAAGCAAAAGATGGGTTCTACTAGGAGGGGGAGCAGGTGTTTGTGGGGGTACCAAAGGGTGCAGGAGTCTGGGGGTACCCAAAGCAAAAGATGGGTTCTACTAGGAGGGGGAGCAGATGTTTGTGGGGGTACCAAAGGAGTGCAGGAGTCTGGGGGTACCCATCTACCCAAGGGAATAGATGGGTTCTACCCAAGGGATTAGATAGGGTTGTGGGGTAACCAAAGGAGTAGATGGGAGGGATGCAGGAGATTGGGGGGGGGGGGGGTGGCTACCCAAGGTAGTAATTAGCACGAGTGAGGGAGGGATAGCAAAAGTGCAGGAAGTACCCTGGATGAACATACTGCTCCCCTGCCAACATAAGCCCCCTTTTACTAATCACCCCCAAATCCCCTTTAGTTTTCCCAATCCCTTCCTTTGAAGCACCTAGGATAGCGCTTCCCCTTCCGTGACGCTAAGCCTCCCTTAACTTCTCCTTAGACCACCACTTACTGCCCACACACCTAACACCATGGCCTAGATGGGAGAGGTTCCATGCCTTAACCACCACCATCCCTGCTTTGTTCTCCCACATCCCGATCACCTCCTTTGCTGCACCCATGAGACAGCTTTCCCTTCTTCTATTGTGCTCCCCCAATTTCCCCTCCCTTCTAGAACCCAACACACTTAGGTCATTCCTGCTGCAGCCTCCAGGCCAATCACACGCTATTGTTTCATCAATCCAAGCATACCGCTGCCGGGATTCAAACTCACAACTGCACAAGTGCACATGAGCACAACTGGCGCATATACCCACTGAGCCACAGCCAGAGTTGCTTGTCACACCTCTCAAAAACTAGGGCTTTGTTAGACATAGAAACTTGCCAATAAATTTACAGCTGGCTGAGACGTGGGTTCTGTGTCTAATATGGCCCTCCCTTTTGGCAGGACTCACAAGCAGCTCTGGCCATGGCTGAGTGGGTAAAGCCACCTTTTGAGTAAATGCGAGTCTGAATCCTGCGTGCAGGTACCATGTTTTATTTTAATGGCTGTTCAAAAAACATGCGCACGAAGGCCATGACCCTTTTTCAAAATAGCGCCGCATCAAAACGCATAGTACTTTGTTACCACGTGTTTTGGCACGTGTGTTAGGAATTATTGACATCACTGCACATGCGCTAAAAAGGCCGGCTCATTTTTGTGCGTTGCAGGATTTTTGGTGCATTCCCGCAATGCACAAGTATGAACGTATACAAAGTGTTCCTTCTTTCTGTATTTTCATGATCTTTTCTACTTTGTTATGAAAAAAACCCTTTTGCCTTTCTTAAAGCACTTTTTAAACAGCATTTTTTTTTGCTTTCAGTTCACTAATTAGGGGAGTGGTTAAGTGTTTGCAGCTGTGATATAAGCAAGTGCACAACTCACTGAGCTTGCTCACTAGGATTGCAAACAAGTGGATTGGAATAAGTGCAGTTAAAACACAGGAGTTTAAACAGAAGGAGTTTACACTCTGTATGTAACATAGCATTTACATTACTTTAAGTAACATTTGATCGTATGTTATATATGTATTGTAACTTGAAAACCCAAAAAATCCGCAGCCAGAAGTTGACACACATACATCAGTCACACTGTTATTATATCCACAAGCAAATATTACTTCTGTCTAAGCATGCCACACCTGGGAACCAAGCTCATGGCCGCACAAGCTCACATGAGCACAACTGACGCCTTTACCCCCTGAGCTACAGCCAGAACCACTTCTGACAGCTTCCGAAAACTAGGCCTTTGTTAGACATAGAAAAGAACCACTAGTAAACCTACAGCTGGTTGAAACCTGGGTTCTATATCTAATATAGGCCTCCTTTTTGGCAGGTCTCACAAACGCTTCTGGGCGTGGCGTAGTGGGCTAATGCGCCCTGCTAGCAACTATGAGGTTGTCACTTCAAATCCCGTGTGGGCCAAGCTAAACAAAATGTGAATCGATTAAAATTGACCAGGGTTGCCAAATTGGTTACAGAAAAAGTTCTGTAGGGCCTGGAAGGAAGGAAGGAAGGAAGGGGAGGCGGGGAACGTGGACTGCTGTGCTAAAAAGGTGATTGGGGATATGGGTGCATAGTGACATGGGAGAGGAATGCTTGGGGAACAGTCAGGGCCTGTATACCGAGGGGAAGATGAAGTGCTCTACCCCCCTATAGAGAAGCAGTGTAACAGGGAATGCAAAAGAAGGGTGCCCAAGGGAATAGATGGGTCCTACTAGGAGGGTAGCAGGTGTTTGTGGGGTACTCATAGATGGAGATGGTAAGCAACATAGGGGGTGCCTGAGACTGGGGGTACCCAATGGAACAGATGGGTTCTACTAGGAGGGAGAGCAGGTGTACCAAAGGCGTGTGGGATTCTGGGGTGTGGGGGTATCCAAGGGATTACATGGGGTTGTGGGCTAACCAAAGGAGTAGATGGGAGGGATGCAGGAGATTGGGGGGTGGATACCAAAAGTGCAGGAGTACCCTGGATGAACTTGGTCTATTTCTGCTCCACTGCCAACATAACCCCCACTTTTTAGATGAGGGGTGCAGGAGTCTGGGGGTACCCAAGGGCATAGATGGCTTTTACTAGGAGGGGGAGCAGGTGTTTGTGGGGGTACCAAAGGGTGCAGGAGTCTGGGGGTACCCAAGTCAAAAGATGGGTTCTACTAGGAGGGGGAGCAGGTGTTTGTGGGGGTACCAAAGGGTGCAGGAGTCTGGGGGTACCCAAAGCAAAAGATGGGTTCTACTAGGAGGGGGAGCAGGTGTTTGTGGGGGTACCAAAGGGTGCAGGAGTCTGGGGGTACCCAAAGCAAAAGATGAGTTCTACTAGGAGGGGAGCAGCTGTTTGTGGGGGTACCAAAGGGTGCAGGAGTCTGGGGGTACCCAAGTCAAAAGATGGGTTCTACTAGGAGGGGGAGCAGGTGTTTGTGGGGGTACCCAAGGGTGCAGGAGTCTGGGGGTACCCAAAGCAAAAGATGGGTTCTACTAGGAGGGGAGCAGGTGTTTGTGGGGGTACCAAAGGGTGCAGGAGTCTGGGGGTACCCAAAGCAAAAGATGGGTTCTACTAGGAGGGGGAGCAGGTGTTTGTGGGGGTACCAAAGGGTGCAGGAGTCTGGGGGTACCCAAAGCAAAAGATGAGTTCTACTAGGAGGGGAGCAGGTGTTTGTGGGGGTACCAAAGGGTGCAGGAGTCTGGGGGTACCCAAGTCAAAAGATGGGTTCTACTAGGAGGGGGAGCAGGTGTTTGTGGGGGTACCCAAGGGTGCAGGAGTCTGGGGGTACCCAAAGCAAAAGATGGGTTCTACTAGGAGGGGAGCAGGTGTTTGTGGGGGTACCAAAGGGTGCAGGAGTCTGGGGGTACCCAAAGCAAAAGATGGGTTCTACTAGGAGGGGGAGCAGGTGTTTGTGGGGGTACCAAAGGAGTGCAGGAGTCTGGGGGTACCCATCTACCCAAGGGAATAGATGGGTTCTACCCAAGGGATTAGATAGGGTTGTGGGGTAACCAAAGGAGTAGATGGGAGGGATGCAGGAGATTGGGGGGGGGGGGGTGGCTACCCAAGGTAGTAATTAGCACGAGTGAGGGAGGGATAGCAAAAGTGCAGGAAGTACCCTGGATGAACATACTGCTCCCCTGCCAACATAAGCCCCCTTTTACTAATCACCCCCAAATCCCCTTTAGTTTTCCCAATCCCTTCCTTTGAAGCACCTAGGATAGCGCTTCCCCTTCCGTGACGCTAAGCCTCCCTTAACTTCTCCTTAGACCACCACTTACTGCCCACACCTAACACCATGGCCTAGATGGGAGAGGTTCCATGCCTTAACCACCACCATCCCTGCTTTGTTCTCCCACATCCCGATCACCTCCTTTGCTGCACCCATGAGACAGCTTTCCCTTCTTCTATTGTGCTCCCCCAATTTCCCCTCCCTTCTAGAACCCAACACACTTAGGTCATTCCTGCTGCAGCCTCCAGGCCAATCACACGCTATTGTTTCATCAATCCAAGCATACCGCTGCCGGGATTCAAACTCACAACTGCACAAGTGCACATGAGCACAACTGGCGCATATACCCACTGAGCCACAGCCAGAGTTGCTTGTCACACCTCTCAAAAACTAGGGCTTTGTTAGACATAGAAACTTGCCAATAAATTTACAGCTGGCTGAGACGTGGGTTCTGTGTCTAATATGGCCCTCCCTTTTGGCAGGACTCACAAGCAGCTCTGGCCATGGCTGAGTGGGTAAAGCCACCTTTTGAGTAAATGCGAGTCTGAATCCTGCGTGCAGGTACCATGTTTTATTTTAATGGCTGTTCAAAAAACATGCGCACGAAGGCCATGACCCTTTTTCAAAATAGCGCCGCATCAAAACGCATAGTACTTTGTTACCACGTGTTTTGGCACGTGTGTTAGGAATTATTGACATCACTGCACATGCGCTAAAAAGGCCGGCTCATTTTTGTGCGTTGCAGGATTTTTGGTGCATTCCCGCAATGCACAAGTATGAACGTATACAAAGTGTTCCTTCTTTCTGTATTTTCATGATCTTTTCTACTTTGTTATGAAAAAAACCCTTTTGCCTTTCTTAAAGCACTTTTTAAACAGCATTTTTTTTTGCTTTCAGTTCACTAATTAGGGGAGTGGTTAAGTGTTTGCAGCTGTGATATAAGCAAGTGCACAACTCACTGAGCTTGCTCACTAGGATTGCAAACAAGTGGATTGGAATAAGTGCAGTTAAAACACAGGAGTTTAAACAGAAGGAGTTTACACTCTGTATGTAACATAGCATTTACATTACTTTAAGTAACATTTGATCGTATGTTATATATGTATTGTAACTTGAAAACCAAAAAAATCCGCAGCCAGAAGTTGACACACATACATCAGTCACACTGTTATTATATCCACAAGCAAATATTACTTCTGTCTAAGCATGCCACACCTGGGAACCAAGCTCATGGCCGCACAAGCTCACATGAGCACAACTGACGCCTTTACCCCCTGAGCTACAGCCAGAACCACTTCTGACAGCTTCCGAAAACTAGGCCTTTGTTAGACATAGAAAAGAACCACTAGTAAACCTACAGCTGGTTGAAACCTGGGTTCTATATCTAATATAGGCCTCCTTTTTGGCAGGTCTCACAAACGCTTCTGGGCGTGGCGTAGTGGGCTAATGCGCCCTGCTAGCAACTATGAGGTTGTCAGTTCAAATCCTGTGTGGGCCAAGCTAAACAAAATGTGAATCGATTAAAATTGACCAGGGTTGCCAAATTGGTTACAGAAAAAGTTCTGTAGGGCCTGGAAGGAAGGAAGGAAGGGGAGGCGGGGAACGTGGACTGCTGGGCTAAAAAGGTGATTGGGGATATGGGTGCATAGTGACATGGGAGGGGAATGCTTGGGGAACAGTCAGGGCCTGTATACCGAGGGGAAGATGAAGTGCTCTACCCCCCTATAGAGAAGCAGTGTAACAGGGAATGCAAAAGAAGGGTGCCCAAGGGAATAGATGGGTCCTACTAGGAGGGTAGCAGGTGTTTGTGGGGTACTCATAGATGGAGATGGTAAGCAACATAGGGGGTGCCTGAGACTGGGGGTACCCAATGGAACAGATGGGTTCTACTAGGAGGGAGAGCAGGTGTACCAAAGGCGTGTGGGATTCTGGGGTGTGGGGGTATCCAAGGGATTACATGGGGTTGTGGGCTAACCAAAGGAGTAGATGGGAGGGATGCAGGAGATTGGGGGGTGGATACCAAAAGTGCAGGAGTACCCTGGATGAACTTGGTCTATTTCTGCTCCACTGCCAACATAACCCCCACTTTTTAGATGAGGGGTGCAGGAGTCTGGGGGTACCCAAGGGCATAGATGGCTTTTACTAGGAGGGGGAGCAGGTGTTTGTGGGGGTACCAAAGGGTGCAGGAGTCTGGGGGTACCCAAGTCAAAAGATGGGTTCTACTAGGAGGGGGAGCAGGTGTTTGTGGGGGTACCAAAGGGTGCAGGAGTCTGGGGGTACCCAAAGCAAAAGATGGGTTCTACTAGGAGGGGGAGCAGGTGTTTGTGGGGGTACCAAAGGGTGCAGGAGTCTGGGGGTACCCAAAGCAAAAGATGAGTTCTACTAGGAGGGGAGCAGGTGTTTGTGGGGGTACCAAAGGGTGCAGGAGTCTGGGGGTACCCAAGTCAAAAGATGGGTTCTACTAGGAGGGGGAGCAGGTGTTTGTGGGGGTACCCAAGGGTGCAGGAGTCTGGGGGTACCCAAAGCAAAAGATGGGTTCTACTAGGAGGGGAGCAGGTGTTTGTGGGGGTACCAAAGGGTGCAGGAGTCTGGGGGTACCCAAAGCAGAAGATGGGTTCTACTAGGAGGGGGAGCAGGTGTTTGTGGGGGTACCAAAGGGTGCAGGAGTCTGGGGGTACCCAAAGCAAAAGATGAGTTCTACTAGGAGGGGAGCAGGTGTTTGTGGGGGTACCAAAGGGTGCAGGAGTCTGGGGGTACCCAAGTCAAAAGATGGGTTCTACTAGGAGGGGGAGCAGGTGTTTGTGGGGGTACCCAAGGGTGCAGGAGTCTGGGGGTACCCAAAGCAAAAGATGGGTTCTACTAGGAGGGGAGCAGGTGTTTGTGGGGGTACCAAAGGGTGCAGGAGTCTGGGGGTACCCAAAGCAAAAGATGGGTTCTACTAGGAGGGGGAGCAGGTGTTTGTGGGGGTACCAAAGGGTGCAGGAGTCTGGGGGTACCCAAAGCAAAAGATGGGTTCTACTAGGAGGGGGAGCAGATGTTTGTGGGGGTACCAAAGGAGTGCAGGAGTCTGGGGGTACCCATCTACCCAAGGGAATAGATGGGTTCTACCCAAGGGATTAGATAGGGTTGTGGGGTAACCAAAGGAGTAGATGGGAGGGATGCAGGAGATTGGGGGGGGGGGGGGGTGGCTACCCAAGGTAGTAATTAGCACGAGTGAGGGAGGGATAGCAAAAGTGCAGGAAGTACCCTGGATGAACATACTGCTCCCCTGCCAACATAAGCCCCCTTTTACTAATCACCCCCAAATCCCCTTTAGTTTTCCCAATCCCTTCCTTTGAAGCACCTAGGATAGCGCTTCCCCTTCCGTGACGCTAAGCCTCCCTTAACTTCTCCTTAGACCACCACTTACTGCCCACACACCTAACACCATGGCCTAGATGGGAGAGGTTCCATGCCTTAACCACCACCATCCCTGCTTTGTTCTCCCACATCCCGATCACCTCCTTTGCTGCACCCATGAGACAGCTTTCCCTTCTTCTATTGTGCTCCCCCAATTTCCCCTCCCTTCTAGAACCCAACACACTTAGGTCATTCCTGCTGCAGCCTCCAGGCCAATCACACGCTATTGTTTCATCAATCCAAGCATACCGCTGCCGGGATTCAAACTCACAACTGCACAAGTGCACATGAGCACAACTGGCGCATATACCCACTGAGCCACAGCCAGAGTTGCTTGTCACACCTCTCAAAAACTAGGGCTTTGTTAGACATAGAAACTTGCCAATAAATTTACAGCTGGCTGAGACGTGGGTTCTGTGTCTAATATGGCCCTCCCTTTTGGCAGGACTCACAAGCAGCTCTGGCCATGGCTGAGTGGGTAAAGCCACCTTTTGAGTAAATGCGAGTCTGAATCCTGCGTGCAGGTACCATGTTTTATTTTAATGGCTGTTCAAAAAACATGCGCACGAAGGCCATGACCCTTTTTCAAAATAGCGCCGCATCAAAACGCATAGTACTTTGTTACCACGTGTTTTGGCACGTGTGTTAGGAATTATTGACATCACTGCACATGCGCTAAAAAGGCCGGCTCATTTTTGTGCGTTGCAGGATTTTTGGTGCATTCCCGCAATGCACAAGTATGAACGTATACAAAGTGTTCCTTCTTTCTGTATTTTCATGATCTTTTCTACTTTGTTATGAAAAAAACCCTTTTGCCTTTCTTAAAGCACTTTTTAAACAGCATTTTTTTTTGCTTTCAGTTCACTAATTAGGGGAGTGGTTAAGTGTTTGCAGCTGTGATATAAGCAAGTGCACAACTCACTGAGCTTGCTCACTAGGATTGCAAACAAGTGGATTGGAATAAGTGCAGTTAAAACACAGGAGTTTAAACAGAAGGAGTTTACACTCTGTATGTAACATAGCATTTACATTACTTTAAGTAACATTTGATCGTATGTTATATATGTATTGTAACTTGAAAACCAAAAAAATCCGCAGCCAGAAGTTGACACACATACATCAGTCACACTGTTATTATATCCACAAGCAAATATTACTTCTGTCTAAGCATGCCACACCTGGGAACCAAGCTCATGGCCGCACAAGCTCACATGAGCACAACTGACGCCTTTACCCCCTGAGCTACAGCCAGAACCACTTCTGACAGCTTCCGAAAACTAGGCCTTTGTTAGACATAGAAAAGAACCACTAGTAAACCTACAGCTGGTTGAAACCTGGGTTCTATATCTAATATAGGCCTCCTTTTTGGCAGGTCTCACAAACGCTTCTGGGCGTGGCGTAGTGGGCTAATGCGCCCTGCTAGCAACTATGAGGTTGTCAGTTCAAATCCCGTGTGGGCCAAGCTAAACAAAATGTGAATCGATTAAAATTGACCAGGGTTGCCAAATTGGTTACAGAAAAAGTTCTGTAGGGCCTGGAAGGAAGGAAGGAAGGGGAGGCGGGGAACGTGGACTGCTGTGCTAAAAAGGTGATTGGGGATATGGGTGCATAGTGACATGGGAGGGGAATGCTTGGGGAACAGTCAGGGCCTGTATACCGAGGGGAAGATGAAGTGCTCTACCCCCCTATAGAGAAGCAGTGTAACAGGGAATGCAAAAGAAGGGTGCCCAAGGGAATAGATGGGTCCTACTAGGAGGGTAGCAGGTGTTTGTGGGGTACTCATAGATGGAGATGGTAAGCAACATAGGGGGTGCCTGAGACTGGGGGTACCCAATGGAACAGATGGGTTCTACTAGGAGGGAGAGCAGGTGTACCAAAGGCGTGTGGGATTCTGGGGTGTGGGGGTATCCAAGGGATTACATGGGGTTGTGGGCTAACCAAAGGAGTAGATGGGAGGGATGCAGGAGATTGGGGGGTGGATACCAAAAGTGCAGGAGTACCCTGGATGAACTTGGTCTATTTCTGCTCCACTGCCAACATAACCCCCACTTTTTAGATGAGGGGTGCAGGAGTCTGGGGGTACCCAAGGGCATAGATGGCTTTTACTAGGAGGGGGAGCAGGTGTTTGTGGGGGTACCAAAGGGTGCAGGAGTCTGGGGGTACCCAAGTCAAAAGATGGGTTCTACTAGGAGGGGGAGCAGGTGTTTGTGGGGGTACCAAAGGGTGCAGGAGTCTGGGGGTACCCAAAGCAAAAGATGGGTTCTACTAGGAGGGGGAGCAGGTGTTTGTGGGGGTACCAAAGGGTGCAGGAGTCTGGGGGTACCCAAAGCAAAAGATGAGTTCTACTAGGAGGGGAGCAGGTGTTTGTGGGGGTACCAAAGGGTGCAGGAGTCTGGGGGTACCCAAGTCAAAAGATGGGTTCTACTAGGAGGGGGAGCAGGTGTTTGTGGGGGTACCCAAGGGTGCAGGAGTCTGGGGGTACCCAAAGCAAAAGATGGGTTCTACTAGGAGGGGAGCAGGTGTTTGTGGGGGTACCAAAGGGTGCAGGAGTCTGGGGGTACCCAAAGCAAAAGATGGGTTCTACTAGGAGGGGGAGCAGGTGTTTGTGGGGGTACCAAAGGGTGCAGGAGTCTGGGGGTACCCAAAGCAAAAGATGAGTTCTACTAGGAGGGGAGCAGGTGTTTGTGGGGGTACCAAAGGGTGCAGGAGTCTGGGGGTACCCAAGTCAAAAGATGGGTTCTACTAGGAGGGGGAGCAGGTGTTTGTGGGGGTACCCAAGGGTGCAGGAGTCTGGGGGTACCCAAAGCAAAAGATGGGTTCTACTAGGAGGGGAGCAGGTGTTTGTGGGGGTACCAAAGGGTGCAGGAGTCTGGGGGTACCCAAAGCAAAAGATGGGTTCTACTAGGAGGGGGAGCAGGTGTTTGTGGGGGTACCAAAGGGTGCAGGAGTCTGGGGGTACCCAAAGCAAAAGATGGGTTCTACTAGGAGGGGGAGCAGATGTTTGTGGGGGTACCAAAGGAGTGCAGGAGTCTGGGGGTACCCATCTACCCAAGGGAATGGATGGGTTCTACCCAAGGGATTAGATAGGGTTGTGGGGTAACCAAAGGAGTAGATGGGAGGGATGCAGGAGATTGGGGGGGGGGGGGGGTGGCTACCCAAGGTAGTAATTAGCACGAGTGAGGGAGGGATAGCAAAAGTGCAGGAAGTACCCTGGATGAACATACTGCTCCCCTGCCAACATAAGCCCCCTTTTACTAATCACCCCCAAATCCCCTTTAGTTTTCCCAATCCCTTCCTTTGAAGCACCTAGGATAGCGCTTCCCCTTCCGTGACGCTAAGCCTCCCTTAACTTCTCCTTAGACCACCACTTACTGCCCACACCTAACACCATGGCCTAGATGGGAGAGGTTCCATGCCTTAACCACCACCATCCCTGCTTTGTTCTCCCACATCCCGATCACCTCCTTTGCTGCACCCATGAGACAGCTTTCCCTTCTTCTATTGTGCTCCCCCAATTTCCCCTCCCTTCTAGAACCCAACACACTTAGGTCATTCCTGCTGCAGCCTCCAGGCCAATCACACGCTATTGTTTCATCAATCCAAGCATACCGCTGCCGGGATTCAAACTCACAACTGCACAAGTGCACATGAGCACAACTGGCGCATATACCCACTGAGCCACAGCCAGAGTTGCTTGTCACACCTCTCAAAAACTAGGGCTTTGTTAGACATAGAAACTTGCCAATAAATTTACAGCTGGCTGAGACGTGGGTTCTGTGTCTAATATGGCCCTCCCTTTTGGCAGGACTCACAAGCAGCTCTGGCCATGGCTGAGTGGGTAAAGCCACCTTTTGAGTAAATGCGAGTCTGAATCCTGCGTGCAGGTACCATGTTTTATTTTAATGGCTGTTCAAAAAACATGCGCACGAAGGCCATGACCCTTTTTCAAAATAGCGCCGCATCAAAACGCATAGTACTTTGTTACCACGTGTTTTGGCACGTGTGTTAGGAATTATTGACATCACTGCACATGCGCTAAAAAGGCCGGCTCATTTTTGTGCGTTGCAGGATTTTTGGTGCATTCCCGCAATGCACAAGTATGAACGTATACAAAGTGTTCCTTCTTTCTGTATTTTCATGATCTTTTCTACTTTGTTATGAAAAAAACCCTTTTGCCTTTCTTAAAGCACTTTTTAAACAGCATTTTTTTTTGCTTTCAGTTCACTAATTAGGGGAGTGGTTAAGTGTTTGCAGCTGTGATATAAGCAAGTGCACAACTCACTGAGCTTGCTCACTAGGATTGCAAACAAGTGGATTGGAATAAGTGCAGTTAAAACACAGGAGTTTAAACAGAAGGAGTTTACACTCTGTATGTAACATAGCATTTACATTACTTTAAGTAACATTTGATCGTATGTTATATATGTATTGTAACTTGAAAACCAAAAAAATCCGCAGCCAGAAGTTGACACACATACATCAGTCACACTGTTATTATATCCACAAGCAAATATTACTTCTGTCTAAGCATGCCACACCTGGGAACCAAGCTCATGGCCGCACAAGCTCACATGAGCACAACTGACGCCTTTACCCCCTGAGCTACAGCCAGAACCACTTCTGACAGCTTCCGAAAACTAGGCCTTTGTTAGACATAGAAAAGAACCACTAGTAAACCTACAGCTGGTTGAAACCTGGGTTCTATATCTAATATAGGCCTCCTTTTTGGCAGGTCTCACAAACGCTTCTGGGCGTGGCGTAGTGGGCTAATGCGCCCTGCTAGCAACTATGAGGTTGTCAGTTCAAATCCCGTGTGGGCCAAGCTAAACAAAATGTGAATCGATTAAAATTGACCAGGGTTGCCAAATTGGTTACAGAAAAAGTTCTGTAGGGCCTGGAAGGAAGGAAGGAAGGGGAGGCGGGGAACGTGGACTGCTGTGCTAAAAAGGTGATTGGGGATATGGGTGCATAGTGACATGGGAGGGGAATGCTTGGGGAACAGTCAGGGCCTGTATACCGAGGGGAAGATGAAGTGCTCTACCCCCCTATAGAGAAGCAGTGTAACAGGGAATGCAAAAGAAGGGTGCCCAAGGGAATAGATGGGTCCTACTAGGAGGGTAGCAGGTGTTTGTGGGGTACTCATAGATGGAGATGGTAAGCAACATAGGGGGTGCCTGAGACTGGGGGTACCCAATGGAACAGATGGGTTCTACTAGGAGGGAGAGCAGGTGTACCAAAGGCGTGTGGGATTCTGGGGTGTGGGGGTATCCAAGGGATTACATGGGGTTGTGGGCTAACCAAAGGAGTAGATGGGAGGGATGCAGGAGATTGGGGGGTGGATACCAAAAGTGCAGGAGTACCCTGGATGAACTTGGTCTATTTCTGCTCCACTGCCAACATAACCCCCACTTTTTAGATGAGGGGTGCAGGAGTCTGGGGGTACCCAAGGGCATAGATGGCTTTTACTAGGAGGGGGAGCAGGTGTTTGTGGGGGTACCAAAGGGTGCAGGAGTCTGGGGGTACCCAAGTCAAAAGATGGGTTCTACTAGGAGGGGGAGCAGGTGTTTGTGGGGGTACCAAAGGGTGCAGGAGTCTGGGGGTACCCAAAGCAAAAGATGGGTTCTACTAGGAGGGGGAGCAGGTGTTTGTGGGGGTACCAAAGGGTGCAGGAGTCTGGGGGTACCCAAAGCAAAAGATGAGTTCTACTAGGAGGGGAGCAGGTGTTTGTGGGGGTACCAAAGGGTGCAGGAGTCTGGGGGTACCCAAGTCAAAAGATGGGTTCTACTAGGAGGGGGAGCAGGTGTTTGTGGGGGTACCCAAGGGTGCAGGAGTCTGGGGGTACCCAAAGCAAAAGATGGGTTCTACTAGGAGGGGAGCAGGTGTTTGTGGGGGTACCAAAGGGTGCAGGAGTCTGGGGGTACCCAAAGCAAAAGATGGGTTCTACTAGGAGGGGGAGCAGGTGTTTGTGGGGGTACCAAAGGGTGCAGGAGTCTGGGGGTACCCAAAGCAAAAGATGAGTTCTACTAGGAGGGGAGCAGGTGTTTGTGGGGGTACCAAAGGGTGCAGGAGTCTGGGGGTACCCAAGTCAAAAGATGGGTTCTACTAGGAGGGGGAGCAGGTGTTTGTGGGGGTACCCAAGGGTGCAGGAGTCTGGGGGTACCCAAAGCAAAAGATGGGTTCTACTAGGAGGGGAGCAGGTGTTTGTGGGGGTACCAAAGGGTGCAGGAGTCTGGGGGTACCCAAAGCAAAAGATGGGTTCTACTAGGAGGGGGAGCAGGTGTTTGTGGGGGTACCAAAGGGTGCAGGAGTCTGGGGGTACCCAAAGCAAAAGATGGGTTCTACTAGGAGGGGGAGCAGATGTTTGTGGGGGTACCAAAGGAGTGCAGGAGTCTGGGGGTACCCATCTACCCAAGGGAATGGATGGGTTCTACCCAAGGGATTAGATAGGGTTGTGGGGTAACCAAAGGAGTAGATGGGAGGGATGCAGGAGATTGGGGGGGGGGGGGGGTGGCTACCCAAGGTAGTAATTAGCACGAGTGAGGGAGGGATAGCAAAAGTGCAGGAAGTACCCTGGATGAACATACTGCTCCCCTGCCAACATAAGCCCCCTTTTACTAATCACCCCCAAATCCCCTTTAGTTTTCCCAATCCCTTCCTTTGAAGCACCTAGGATAGCGCTTCCCCTTCCGTGACGCTAAGCCTCCCTTAACTTCTCCTTAGACCACCACTTACTGCCCACACCTAACACCATGGCCTAGATGGGAGAGGTTCCATGCCTTAACCACCACCATCCCTGCTTTGTTCTCCCACATCCCGATCACCTCCTTTGCTGCACCCATGAGACAGCTTTCCCTTCTTCTATTGTGCTCCCCCAATTTCCCCTCCCTTCTAGAACCCAACACACTTAGGTCATTCCTGCTGCAGCCTCCAGGCCAATCACACGCTATTGTTTCATCAATCCAAGCATACCGCTGCCGGGATTCAAACTCACAACTGCACAAGTGCACATGAGCACAACTGGCGCATATACCCACTGAGCCACAGCCAGAGTTGCTTGTCACACCTCTCAAAAACTAGGGCTTTGTTAGACATAGAAACTTGCCAATAAATTTACAGCTGGCTGAGACGTGGGTTCTGTGTCTAATATGGCCCTCCCTTTTGGCAGGACTCACAAGCAGCTCTGGCCATGGCTGAGTGGGTAAAGCCACCTTTTGAGTAAATGCGAGTCTGAATCCTGCGTGCAGGTACCATGTTTTATTTTAATGGCTGTTCAAAAAACATGCGCACGAAGGCCATGACCCTTTTTCAAAATAGCGCCGCATCAAAACGCATAGTACTTTGTTACCACGTGTTTTGGCACGTGTGTTAGGAATTATTGACATCACTGCACATGCGCTAAAAAGGCCGGCTCATTTTTGTGCGTTGCAGGATTTTTGGTGCATTCCCGCAATGCACAAGTATGAACGTATACAAAGTGTTCCTTCTTTCTGTATTTTCATGATCTTTTCTACTTTGTTATGAAAAAAACCCTTTTGCCTTTCTTAAAGCACTTTTTAAACAGCATTTTTTTTTGCTTTCAGTTCACTAATTAGGGGAGTGGTTAAGTGTTTGCAGCTGTGATATAAGCAAGTGCACAACTCACTGAGCTTGCTCACTAGGATTGCAAACAAGTGGATTGGAATAAGTGCAGTTAAAACACAGGAGTTTAAACAGAAGGAGTTTACACTCTGTATGTAACATAGCATTTACATTACTTTAAGTAACATTTGATCGTATGTTATATATGTATTGTAACTTGAAAACCAAAAAAATCCGCAGCCAGAAGTTGACACACATACATCAGTCACACTGTTATTATATCCACAAGCAAATATTACTTCTGTCTAAGCATGCCACACCTGGGAACCAAGCTCATGGCCGCACAAGCTCACATGAGCACAACTGACGCCTTTACCCCCTGAGCTACAGCCAGAACCACTTCTGACAGCTTCCGAAAACTAGGCCTTTGTTAGACATAGAAAAGAACCACTAGTAAACCTACAGCTGGTTGAAACCTGGGTTCTATATCTAATATAGGCCTCCTTTTTGGCAGGTCTCACAAACGCTTCTGGGCGTGGCGTAGTGGGCTAATGCGCCCTGCTAGCAACTATGAGGTTGTCAGTTCAAATCCCGTGTGGGCCAAGCTAAACAAAATGTGAATCGATTAAAATTGACCAGGGTTGCCAAATTGGTTACAGAAAAAGTTCTGTAGGGCCTGGAAGGAAGGAAGGAAGGGGAGGCGGGGAACGTGGACTGCTGTGCTAAAAAGGTGATTGGGGATATGGGTGCATAGTGACATGGGAGGGGAATGCTTGGGGAACAGTCAGGGCCTGTATACCGAGGGGAAGATGAAGTGCTCTACCCCCCTATAGAGAAGCAGTGTAACAGGGAATGCAAAAGAAGGGTGCCCAAGGGAATAGATGGGTCCTACTAGGAGGGTAGCAGGTGTTTGTGGGGTACTCATAGATGGAGATGGTAAGCAACATAGGGGGTGCCTGAGACTGGGGGTACCCAATGGAACAGATGGGTTCTACTAGGAGGGAGAGCAGGTGTACCAAAGGCGTGTGGGATTCTGGGGTGTGGGGGTATCCAAGGGATTACATGGGGTTGTGGGCTAACCAAAGGAGTAGATGGGAGGGATGCAGGAGATTGGGGGGTGGATACCAAAAGTGCAGGAGTACCCTGGATGAACTTGGTCTATTTCTGCTCCACTGCCAACATAACCCCCACTTTTTAGATGAGGGGTGCAGGAGTCTGGGGGTACCCAAGGGCATAGATGGCTTTTACTAGGAGGGGGAGCAGGTGTTTGTGGGGGTACCAAAGGGTGCAGGAGTCTGGGGGTACCCAAGTCAAAAGATGGGTTCTACTAGGAGGGGGAGCAGGTGTTTGTGGGGGTACCAAAGGGTGCAGGAGTCTGGGGGTACCCAAAGCAAAAGATGGGTTCTACTAGGAGGGGGAGCAGGTGTTTGTGGGGGTACCAAAGGGTGCAGGAGTCTGGGGGTACCCAAAGCAAAAGATGAGTTCTACTAGGAGGGGAGCAGGTGTTTGTGGGGGTACCAAAGGGTGCAGGAGTCTGGGGGTACCCAAGTCAAAAGATGGGTTCTACTAGGAGGGGGAGCAGGTGTTTGTGGGGGTACCCAAGGGTGCAGGAGTCTGGGGGTACCCAAAGCAAAAGATGGGTTCTACTAGGAGGGGAGCAGGTGTTTGTGGGGGTACCAAAGGGTGCAGGAGTCTGGGGGTACCCAAAGCAAAAGATGGGTTCTACTAGGAGGGGGAGCAGGTGTTTGTGGGGGTACCAAAGGGTGCAGGAGTCTGGGGGTACCCAAAGCAAAAGATGAGTTCTACTAGGAGGGGAGCAGGTGTTTGTGGGGGTACCAAAGGGTGCAGGAGTCTGGGGGTACCCAAGTCAAAAGATGGGTTCTACTAGGAGGGGGAGCAGGTGTTTGTGGGGGTACCCAAGGGTGCAGGAGTCTGGGGGTACCCAAAGCAAAAGATGGGTTCTACTAGGAGGGGAGCAGGTGTTTGTGGGGGTACCAAAGGGTGCAGGAGTCTGGGGGTACCCAAAGCAAAAGATGGGTTCTACTAGGAGGGGGAGCAGGTGTTTGTGGGGGTACCAAAGGGTGCAGGAGTCTGGGGGTACCCAAAGCAAAAGATGGGTTCTACTAGGAGGGGGAGCAGATGTTTGTGGGGGTACCAAAGGAGTGCAGGAGTCTGGGGGTACCCATCTACCCAAGGGAATAGATGGGTTCTACCCAAGGGATTAGATAGGGTTGTGGGGTAACCAAAGGAGTAGATGGGAGGGATGCAGGAGATTGGGGGGGGGGGGGGGGGGTGGCTACCCAAGGTAGTAATTAGCACGAGTGAGGGAGGGATAGCAAAAGTGCAGGAAGTACCCTGGATGAACATACTGCTCCCCTGCCAACATAAGCCCCCTTTTACTAATCACCCCCAAATCCCCTTTAGTTTTCCCAATCCCTTCCTTTGAAGCACCTAGGATAGCGCTTCCCCTTCCGTGACGCTAAGCCTCCCTTAACTTCTCCTTAGACCACCACTTACTGCCCACACCTAACACCATGGCCTAGATGGGAGAGGTTCCATGCCTTAACCACCACCATCCCTGCTTTGTTCTCCCACATCCCGATCACCTCCTTTGCTGCACCCATGAGACAGCTTTCCCTTCTTCTATTGTGCTTCCCCAATTTCCCCTCCCTTCTAGAACCCAACACACTTAGGTCATTCCTGCTGCAGCCTCCAGGCCAATCACACGCTATTGTTTCATCAATCCAAGCATACCGCTGCCGGGATTCAAACTCACAACTGCACAAGTGCACATGAGCACAACTGGCGCATATACCCACTGAGCCACAGCCAGAGTTGCGTGTCACACCTCTCAAAAACTAGGGCTTTGTTAGACATAGAAACTTGCCAATAAATTTACAGCTGGCTGAGACGTGGGTTCTGTGTCTAATATGGCCCTCCCTTTTGGCAGGACTCACAAGCAGCTCTGGCCATGGCTGAGTGGGTAAAGCCACCTTTTGAGTAAATGCGAGTCTGAATCCTGCGTGCAGGTACCATGTTTTATTTTAATGGCTGTTCAAAAAACATGCGCACGAAGGCCATGACCCTTTTTCAAAATAGCGCCGCATCAAAACGCATAGTACTTTGTTACCACGTGTTTTGGCACGTGTGTTAGGAATTATTGACATCACTGCACATGCGCTAAAAAGGCCGGCTCATTTTTGTGCGTTGCAGGATTTTTGGTGCATTCCCGCAATGCACAAGTATGAACGTATACAAAGTGTTCCTTCTTTCTGTATTTTCATGATCTTTTCTACTTTGTTATGAAAAAAACCCTTTTGCCTTTCTTAAAGCACTTTTTAAACAGCATTTTTTTTTGCTTTCAGTTCACTAATTAGGGGAGTGGTTAAGTGTTTGCAGCTGTGATATAAGCAAGTGCACAACTCACTGAGCTTGCTCACTAGGATTGCAAACAAGTGGATTGGAATAAGTGCAGTTAAAACACAGGAGTTTAAACAGAAGGAGTTTACACTCTGTATGTAACATAGCATTTACATTACTTTAAGTAACATTTGATCGTATGTTATATATGTATTGTAACTTGAAAACCAAAAAAATCCGCAGCCAGAAGTTGACACACATACATCAGTCACACTGTTATTATATCCACAAGCAAATATTACTTCTGTCTAAGCATGCCACACCTGGGAACCAAGCTCATGGCCGCACAAGCTCACATGAGCACAACTGACGCCTTTACCCCCTGAGCTACAGCCAGAACCACTTCTGACAGCTTCCGAAAACTAGGCCTTTGTTAGACATAGAAAAGAACCACTAGTAAACCTACAGCTGGTTGAAACCTGGGTTCTATATCTAATATAGGCCTCCTTTTTGGCAGGTCTCACAAACGCTTCTGGGCGTGGCGTAGTGGGCTAATGCGCCCTGCTAGCAACTATGAGGTTGTCAGTTCAAATCCCGTGTGGGCCAAGCTAAACAAAATGTGAATCGATTAAAATTGACCAGGGTTGCCAAATTGGTTACAGAAAAAGTTCTGTAGGGCCTGGAAGGAAGGAAGGAAGGAAGGGGAGGCGGGGAACGTGGACTGCTGTGCTAAAAAGGTGATTGGGGATATGGGTGCATAGTGACATGGGAGGGGAATGCTTGGGGAACAGTCAGGGCCTGTATACCGAGGGGAAGATGAAGTGCTCTACCCCCCTATAGAGAAGCAGTGTAACAGGGAATGCAAAAGAAGGGTGCCCAAGGGAATAGATGGGTCCTACTAGGAGGGTAGCAGGTGTTTGTGGGGTACTCATAGATGGAGATGGTAAGCAACATAGGGGGTGCCTGAGACTGGGGGTACCCAATGGAACAGATGGGTTCTACTAGGAGGGAGAGCAGGTGTACCAAAGGCGTGTGGGATTTTGGGGTGTGGGGGTATCCAAGGGATTACATGGGGTTGTGGGCTAACCAAAGGAGTAGATGGGAGGGATGCAGGAGATTGGGGGGTGGATACCAAAAGTGCAGGAGTACCCTGGATGAACTTGGTCTATTTCTGCTCCACTGCCAACATAACCCCCACTTTTTAGATGAGGGGTGCAGGAGTCTGGGGGTACCCAAGGGCATAGATGGCTTTTACTAGGAGGGGGAGCAGGTGTTTGTGGGGGTACCAAAGGGTGCAGGAGTCTGGGGGTACCCAAGTCAAAAGATGGGTTCTACTAGGAGGGGGAGCAGGTGTTTGTGGGGGTACCAAAGGGTGCAGGAGTCTGGGGGTACCCAAAGCAAAAGATGGGTTCTACTAGGAGGGGGAGCAGGTGTTTGTGGGGGTACCAAAGGGTGCAGGAGTCTGGGGGTACCCAAAGCAAAAGATGAGTTCTACTAGGAGGGGAGCAGGTGTTTGTGGGGGTACCAAAGGGTGCAGGAGTCTGGGGGTACCCAAGTCAAAAGATGGGTTCTACTAGGAGGGGGAGCAGGTGTTTGTGGGGGTACCCAAGGGTGCAGGAGTCTGGGGGTACCCAAAGCAAAAGATGGGTTCTACTAGGAGGGGAGCAGGTGTTTGTGGGGGTACCAAAGGGTGCAGGAGTCTGGGGGTACCCAAAGCAAAAGATGGGTTCTACTAGGAGGGGGAGCAGGTGTTTGTGGGGGTACCAAAGGGTGCAGGAGTCTGGGGGTACCCAAAGCAAAAGATGAGTTCTACTAGGAGGGGAGCAGGTGTTTGTGGGGGTACCAAAGGGTGCAGGAGTCTGGGGGTACCCAAGTCAAAAGATGGGTTCTACTAGGAGGGGGAGCAGGTGTTTGTGGGGGTACCCAAGGGTGCAGGAGTCTGGGGGTACCCAAAGCAAAAGATGGGTTCTACTAGGAGGGGAGCAGGTGTTTGTGGGGGTACCAAAGGGTGCAGGAGTCTGGGGGTACCCAAAGCAAAAGATGGGTTCTACTAGGAGGGGGAGCAGGTGTTTGTGGGGGTACCAAAGGGTGCAGGAGTCTGGGGGTACCCAAAGCAAAAGATGGGTTCTACTAGGAGGGGGAGCAGATGTTTGTGGGGGTACCAAAGGAGTGCAGGAGTCTGGGGGTACCCATCTACCCAAGGGAATAGATGGGTTCTACCCAAGGGATTAGATAGGGTTGTGGGGTAACCAAAGGAGTAGATGGGAGGGATGCAGGAGATTGGGGGGGGGGGGGGGTGGCTACCCAAGGTAGTAATTAGCACGAGTGAGGGAGGGATAGCAAAAGTGCAGGAAGTACCCTGGATGAACATACTGCTCCCCTGCCAACATAAGCCCCCTTTTACTAATCACCCCCAAATCCCCTTTAGTTTTCCCAATCCCTTCCTTTGAAGCACCTAGGATAGCGCTTCCCCTTCCGTGACGCTCAGCCTCCCTTAACTTCTCCTTAGACCACCACTTACTGCCCACACCTAACACCATGGCCTAGATGGGAGAGGTTCCATGCCTTAACCACCACCATCCCTGCTTTGTTCTCCCACATCCCGATCACCTCCTTTGCTGCACCCATGAGACAGCTTTCCCTTCTTCTATTGTGCTCCCCCAATTTCCCCTCCCTTCTAGAACCCAACACACTTAGGTCATTCCTGCTGCAGCCTCCAGGCCAATCACACGCTATTGTTTCATCAATCCAAGCATACCGCTGCCGGGATTCAAACTCACAACTGCACAAGTGCACATGAGCACAACTGGCGCATATACCCACTGAGCCACAGCCAGAGTTGCTTGTCACACCTCTCAAAAACTAGGGCTTTGTTAGACATAGAAACTTGCCAATAAATTTACAGCTGGCTGAGACGTGGGTTCTGTGTCTAATATGGCCCTCCCTTTTGGCAGGACTCACAAGCAGCTCTGGCCATGGCTGAGTGGGTAAAGCCACCTTTTGAGTAAATGCGAGTCTGAATCCTGCGTGCAGGTACCATGTTTTATTTTAATGGCTGTTCAAAAAACATGCGCACGAAGGCCATGACCCTTTTTCAAAATAGCGCCGCATCAAAACGCATAGTACTTTGTTACCACGTGTTTTGGCACGTGTGTTAGGAATTATTGACATCACTGCACATGCGCTAAAAAGGCCGGCTCATTTTTGTGCGTTGCAGGATTTTTGGTGCATTCCCGCAATGCACAAGTATGAACGTATACAAAGTGTTCCTTCTTTCTGTATTTTCATGATCTTTTCTACTTTGTTATGAAAAAAACCCTTTTGCCTTTCTTAAAGCACTTTTTAAACAGCATTTTTTTTTGCTTTCAGTTCACTAATTAGGGGAGTGGTTAAGTGTTTGCAGCTGTGATATAAGCAAGTGCACAACTCACTGAGCTTGCTCACTAGGATTGCAAACAAGTGGATTGGAATAAGTGCAGTTAAAACACAGGAGTTTAAACAGAAGGAGTTTACACTCTGTATGTAACATAGCATTTACATTACTTTAAGTAACATTTGATCGTATGTTATATATGTATTGTAACTTGAAAACCAAAAAAATCCGCAGCCAGAAGTTGACACACATACATCAGTCACACTGTTATTATATCCACAAGCAAATATTACTTCTGTCTAAGCATGCCACACCTGGGAACCAAGCTCATGGCCGCACAAGCTCACATGAGCACAACTGACGCCTTTACCCCCTGAGCTACAGCCAGAACCACTTCTGACAGCTTCCGAAAACTAGGCCTTTGTTAGACATAGAAAAGAACCACTAGTAAACCTACAGCTGGTTGAAACCTGGGTTCTATATCTAATATAGGCCTCCTTTTTGGCAGGTCTCACAAACGCTTCTGGGCGTGGCGTAGTGGGCTAATGCGCCCTGCTAGCAACTATGAGGTTGTCAGTTCAAATCCCGTGTGGGCCAAGCTAAACAAAATGTGAATCGATTAAAATTGACCAGGGTTGCCAAATTGGTTACAGAAAAAGTTCTGTAGGGCCTGGAAGGAAGGAAGGAAGGGGAGGCGGGGAACGTGGACTGCTGTGCTAAAAAGGTGATTGGGGATATGGGTGCATAGTGACATGGGAGGGGAATGCTTGGGGAACAGTCAGGGCCTGTATACCGAGGGGAAGATGAAGTGCTCTACCCCCCTATAGAGAAGCAGTGTAACAGGGAATGCAAAAGAAGGGTGCCCAAGGGAATAGATGGGTCCTACTAGGAGGGTAGCAGGTGTTTGTGGGGTACTCATAGATGGAGATGGTAAGCAACATAGGGGGTGCCTGAGACTGGGGGTACCCAATGGAACAGATGGGTTCTACTAGGAGGGAGAGCAGGTGTACCAAAGGCGTGTGGGATTCTGGGGTGTGGGGGTATCCAAGGGATTACATGGGGTTGTGGGCTAACCAAAGGAGTAGATGGGAGGGATGCAGGAGATTGGGGGGTGGATACCAAAAGTGCAGGAGTACCCTGGATGAACTTGGTCTATTTCTGCTCCACTGCCAACATAACCCCCACTTTTTAGATGAGGGGTGCAGGAGTCTGGGGGTACCCAAGGGCATAGATGGCTTTTACTAGGAGGGGGAGCAGGTGTTTGTGGGGGTACCAAAGGGTGCAGGAGTCTGGGGGTACCCAAGTCAAAAGATGGGTTCTACTAGGAGGGGGAGCAGGTGTTTGTGGGGGTACCAAAGGGTGCAGGAGTCTGGGGGTACCCAAAGCAAAAGATGGGTTCTACTAGGAGGGGGAGCAGGTGTTTGTGGGGGTACCAAAGGGTGCAGGAGTCTGGGGGTACCCAAAGCAAAAGATGAGTTCTACTAGGAGGGGAGCAGGTGTTTGTGGGGGTACCAAAGGGTGCAGGAGTCTGGGGGTACCCAAGTCAAAAGATGGGTTCTACTAGGAGGGGGAGCAGGTGTTTGTGGGGGTACCCAAGGGTGCAGGAGTCTGGGGGTACCCAAAGCAAAAGATGGGTTCTACTAGGAGGGGAGCAGGTGTTTGTGGGGGTACCAAAGGGTGCAGGAGTCTGGGGGTACCCAAAGCAAAAGATGGGTTCTACTAGGAGGGGGAGCAGGTGTTTGTGGGGGTACCAAAGGGTGCAGGAGTCTGGGGGTACCCAAAGCAAAAGATGAGTTCTACTAGGAGGGGAGCAGGTGTTTGTGGGGGTACCAAAGGGTGCAGGAGTCTGGGGGTACCCAAGTCAAAAGATGGGTTCTACTAGGAGGGGGAGCAGGTGTTTGTGGGGGTACCCAAGGGTGCAGGAGTCTGGGGGTACCCAAAGCAAAAGATGGGTTCTACTAGGAGGGGAGCAGGTGTTTGTGGGGGTACCAAAGGGTGCAGGAGTCTGGGGGTACCCAAAGCAAAAGATGGGTTCTACTAGGAGGGGGAGCAGGTGTTTGTGGGGGTACCAAAGGGTGCAGGAGTCTGGGGGTACCCAAAGCAAAAGATGGGTTCTACTAGGAGGGGGAGCAGATGTTTGTGGGGGTACCAAAGGAGTGCAGGAGTCTGGGGGTACCCATCTACCCAAGGGAATAGATGGGTTCTACCCAAGGGATTAGATAGGGTTGTGGGGTAACCAAAGGAGTAGATGGGAGGGATGCAGGAGATTGGGGGGGGGGGGGGGGTGGCTACCCAAGGTAGTAATTAGCACGAGTGAGGGAGGGATAGCAAAAGTGCAGGAAGTACCCTGGATGAACATACTGCTCCCCTGCCAACATAAGCCCCCTTTTACTAATCACCCCCAAATCCCCTTTAGTTTTCCCAATCCCTTCCTTTGAAGCACCTAGGATAGCGCTTCCCCTTCCGTGACGCTAAGCCTCCCTTAACTTCTCCTTAGACCACCACTTACTGCCCACACCTAACACCATGGCCTAGATGGGAGAGGTTCCATGCCTTAACCACCACCATCCCTGCTTTGTTCTCCCACATCCCGATCACCTCCTTTGCTGCACCCATGAGACAGCTTTCCCTTCTTCTATTGTGCTCCCCCAATTTCCCCTCCCTTCTAGAACCCAACACACTTAGGTCATTCCTGCTGCAGCCTCCAGGCCAATCACACGCTATTGTTTCATCAATCCAAGCATACCGCTGCCGGGATTCAAACTCACAACTGCACAAGTGCACATGAGCACAACTGGCGCATATACCCACTGAGCCACAGCCAGAGTTGCTTGTCACACCTCTCAAAAACTAGGGCTTTGTTAGACATAGAAACTTGCCAATAAATTTACAGCTGGCTGAGACGTGGGTTCTGTGTCTAATATGGCCCTCCCTTTTGGCAGGACTCACAAGCAGCTCTGGCCATGGCTGAGTGGGTAAAGCCACCTTTTGAGTAAATGCGAGTCTGAATCCTGCGTGCAGGTACCATGTTTTATTTTAATGGCTGTTCAAAAAACATGCGCACGAAGGCCATGACCCTTTTTCAAAATAGCGCCGCATCAAAACGCATAGTACTTTGTTACCACATGTTTTGGCACGTGTGTTAGGAATTATTGACATCACTGCACATGCGCTAAAAAGGCCGGCTCATTTTTGTGCGTTGCAGGATTTTTGGTGCATTCCCGCAATGCACAAGTATGAACGTATACAAAGTGTTCCTTCTTTCTGTATTTTCATGATCTTTTCTACTTTGTTATGAAAAAAACCCTTTTGCCTTTCTTAAAGCACTTTTTAAACAGCATTTTTTTTTGCTTTCAGTTCACTAATTAGGGGAGTGGTTAAGTGTTTGCAGCTGTGATATAAGCAAGTGCACAACTCACTGAGCTTGCTCACTAGGATTGCAAACAAGTGGATTGGAATAAGTGCAGTTAAAACACAGGAGTTTAAACAGAAGGAGTTTACACTCTGTATGTAACATAGCATTTACATTACTTTAAGTAACATTTGATCGTATGTTATATATGTATTGTAACTTGAAAACCAAAAAAATCCGCAGCCAGAAGTTGACACACATACATCAGTCACACTGTTATTATATCCACAAGCAAATATTACTTCTGTCTAAGCATGCCACACCTGGGAACCAAGCTCATGGCCGCACAAGCTCACATGAGCACAACTGACGCCTTTACCCCCTGAGCTACAGCCAGAACCACTTCTGACAGCTTCCGAAAACTAGGCCTTTGTTAGACATAGAAAAGAACCACTAGTAAACCTACAGCTGGTTGAAACCTGGGTTCTATATCTAATATAGGCCTCCTTTTTGGCAGGTCTCACAAACGCTTCTGGGCGTGGCGTAGTGGGCTAATGCGCCCTGCTAGCAACTATGAGGTTGTCAGTTCAAATCCCGTGTGGGCCAAGCTAAACAAAATGTGAATCGATTAAAATTGACCAGGGTTGCCAAATTGGTTACAGAAAAAGTTCTGTAGGGCCTGGAAGGAAGGAAGGAAGGGGAGGTGGGGAACGTGGACTGCTGTGCTAAAAAGGTGATTGGGGATATGGGTGCATAGTGACATGGGAGGGGAATGCTTGGGGAACAGTCAGGGCCTGTATACCGAGGGGAAGATGAAGTGCTCTACCCCCCTATAGAGAAGCAGTGTAACAGGGAATGCAAAAGAAGGGTGCCCAAGGGAATAGATGGGTCCTACTAGGAGGGTAGCAGGTGTTTGTGGGGTACTCATAGATGGAGATGGTAAGCAACATAGGGGGTGCCTGAGACTGGGGGTACCCAATGGAACAGATGGGTTCTACTAGGAGGGAGAGCAGGTGTACCAAAGGCGTGTGGGATTCTGGGGTGTGGGGGTATCCAAGGGATTACATGGGGTTGTGGGCTAACCAAAGGAGTAGATGGGAGGGATGCAGGAGATTGGGGGGTGGATACCAAAAGTGCAGGAGTACCCTGGATGAACTTGGTCTATTTCTGCTCCACTGCCAACATAACCCCCACTTTTTAGATGAGGGGTGCAGGAGTCTGGGGGTACCCAAGGGCATAGATGGCTTTTACTAGGAGGGGGAGCAGGTGTTTGTGGGGGTACCAAAGGGTGCAGGAGTCTGGGGGTACCCAAGTCAAAAGATGGGTTCTACTAGGAGGGGGAGCAGGTGTTTGTGGGGTACTCATAGATGGAGATGGTAAGCAACATAGGGGGTGCCTGAGACTGGGGGTACCCAATGGAACAGATGGGTTCTACTAGGAGGGAGAGCAGGTGTACCAAAGGCGTGTGGGATTCTGGGGTGTGGGGGTATCCAAGGGATTACATGGGGTTGTGGGCTAACCAAAGGAGTAGATGGGAGGGATGCAGGAGATTGGGGGGTGGATACCAAAAGTGCAGGAGTACCCTGGATGAACTTGGTCTATTTCTGCTCCACTGCCAACATAACCCCCACTTTTTAGATGAGGGGTGCAGGAGTCTGGGGGTACCCAAGGGCATAGATGGCTTTTACTAGGAGGGGGAGCAGGTGTTTGTGGGGGTACCAAAGGGTGCAGGAGTCTGGGGGTACCCAAGTCAAAAGATGGGTTCTACTAGGAGGGGGAGCAGGTGTTTGTGGGGGTACCAAAGGGTGCAGGAGTCTGGGGGTACCCAAAGCAAAAGATGGGTTCTACTAGGAGGGGGAGCAGGTGTTTGTGGGGGTACCAAAGGGTGCAGGAGTCTGGGGGTACCCAAAGCAAAAGATGAGTTCTACTAGGAGGGGAGCAGGTGTTTGTGGGGGTACCAAAGGGTGCAGGAGTCTGGGGGTACCCAAGTCAAAAGATGGGTTCTACTAGGAGGGGGAGCAGGTGTTTGTGGGGGTACCCAAGGGTGCAGGAGTCTGGGGGTACCCAAAGCAAAAGATGGGTTCTACTAGGAGGGGAGCAGGTGTTTGTGGGGGTACCAAAGGGTGCAGGAGTCTGGGGGTACCCAAAGCAAAAGATGGGTTCTACTAGGAGGGGGAGCAGGTGTTTGTGGGGGTACCAAAGGGTGCAGGAGTCTGGGGGTACCCAAAGCAAAAGATGAGTTCTACTAGGAGGGGAGCAGGTGTTTGTGGGGGTACCAAAGGGTGCAGGAGTCTGGGGGTACCCAAGTCAAAAGATGGGTTCTACTAGGAGGGGGAGCAGGTGTTTGTGGGGGTACCCAAGGGTGCAGGAGTCTGGGGGTACCCAAAGCAAAAGATGGGTTCTACTAGGAGGGGAGCAGGTGTTTGTGGGGGTACCAAAGGGTGCAGGAGTCTGGGGGTACCCAAAGCAAAAGATGGGTTCTACTAGGAGGGGGAGCAGGTGTTTGTGGGGGTACCAAAGGGTGCAGGAGTCTGGGGGTACCCAAAGCAAAAGATGGGTTCTACTAGGAGGGGGAGCAGATGTTTGTGGGGGTACCAAAGGAGTGCAGGAATCTGGGGGTACCCATCTACCCAAGGGAATAGATGGGTTCTACCCAAGGGATTAGATAGGGTTGTGGGGTAACCAAAGGAGTAGATGGGAGGGATGCAGGAGATTGGGGGGGGGGGGGGTGGCTACCCAAGGTAGTAATTAGCACGAGTGAGGGAGGGATAGCAAAAGTGCAGGAAGTACCCTGGATGAACATACTGCTCCCCTGCCAACATAAGCCCCCTTTTACTAATCACCCCCAAATCCCCTTTAGTTTTCCCAATCCCTTCCTTTGAAGCACCTAGGATAGCGCTTCCCCTTCCGTGACGCTAAGCCTCCCTTAACTTCTCCTTAGACCACCACTTACTGCCCACACCTAACACCATGGCCTAGATGGGAGAGGTTCCATGCCTTAACCACCACCATCCCTGCTTTGTTCTCCCACATCCCGATCACCTCCTTTGCTGCACCCATGAGACAGCTTTCCCTTCTTCTATTGTGCTCCCCCAATTTCCCCTCCCTTCTAGAACCCAACACACTTAGGTCATTCCTGCTGCAGCCTCCAGGCCAATCACACGCTATTGTTTCATCAATCCAAGCATACCGCTGCCGGGATTCAAACTCACAACTGCACAAGTGCACATGAGCACAACTGGCGCATATACCCACTGAGCCACAGCCAGAGTTGCTTGTCACACCTCTCAAAAACTAGGGCTTTGTTAGACATAGAAACTTGCCAATAAATTTACAGCTGGCTGAGACGTGGGTTCTGTGTCTAATATGGCCCTCCCTTTTGGCAGGACTCACAAGCAGCTCTGGCCATGGCTGAGTGGGTAAAGCCACCTTTTGAGTAAATGCGAGTCTGAATCCTGCGTGCAGGTACCATGTTTTATTTTAATGGCTGTTCAAAAAACATGCGCACGAAGGCCATGACCCTTTTTCAAAATAGCGCCGCATCAAAACGCATAGTACTTTGTTACCACGTGTTTTGGCACGTGTGTTAGGAATTATTGACATCACTGCACATGCGCTAAAAAGGCCGGCTCATTTTTGTGCGTTGCAGGATTTTTGGTGCATTCCCGCAATGCACAAGTATGAACGTATACAAAGTGTTCCTTCTTTCTGTATTTTCATGATCTTTTCTACTTTGTTATGAAAAAAACCCTTTTGCCTTTCTTAAAGCACTTTTTAAACAGCATTTTTTTTTGCTTTCAGTTCACTAATTAGGGGAGTGGTTAAGTGTTTGCAGCTGTGATATAAGCAAGTGCACAACTCACTGAGCTTGCTCACTAGGATTGCAAACAAGTGGATTGGAATAAGTGCAGTTAAAACACAGGAGTTTAAACAGAAGGAGTTTACACTCTGTATGTAACATAGCATTTACATTACTTTAAGTAACATTTGATCGTATGTTATATATGTATTGTAACTTGAAAACCAAAAAAATCCGCAGCCAGAAGTTGACACACATACATCAGTCACACTGTTATTATATCCACAAGCAAATATTACTTCTGTCTAAGCATGCCACACCTGGGAACCAAGCTCATGGCTGCACAAGCTCACATGAGCACAACTGACGCCTTTACCCCCTGAGCTACAGCCAGAACCACTTCTGACAGCTTCCGAAAACTAGGCCTTTGTTAGACATAGAAAAGAACCACTAGTAAACCTACAGCTGGTTGAAACCTGGGTTCTATATCTAATATAGGCCTCCTTTTTGGCAGGTCTCACAAACGCTTCTGGGCGTGGCGTAGTGGGCTAATGCGCCCTGCTAGCAACTATGAGGTTGTCAGTTCAAATCCCGTGTGGGCCAAGCTAAACAAAATGTGAATCGATTAAAATTGACCAGGGTTGCCAAATTGGTTACAGAAAAAGTTCTGTAGGGCCTGGAAGGAAGGAAGGAAGGAAGGAAGGGGAGGCGGGGAACGTGGACTGCTGTGCTAAAAAGGTGATTGGGGATATGGGTGCATAGTGACATGGGAGGGGAATGCTTGGGGAACAGTCAGGGCCTGTATACCGAGGGGAAGATGAAGTGCTCTACCCCCCTATAGAGAAGCAGTGTAACAGGGAATGCAAAAGAAGGGTGCCCAAGGGAATAGATGGGTCCTACTAGGAGGGTAGCAGGTGTTTGTGGGGTACTCATAGATGGAGATGGTAAGCAACATAGGGGGTGCCTGAGACTGGGGGTACCCAATGGAACAGATGGGTTCTACTAGGAGGGAGAGCAGGTGTACCAAAGGCGTGTGGGATTCTGGGGTGTGGGGGTATCCAAGGGATTACATGGGGTTGTGGGCTAACCAAAGGAGTAGATGGGAGGGATGCAGGAGATTGGGGGGTGGATACCAAAAGTGCAGGAGTACCCTGGATGAACTTGGTCTATTTCTGCTCCACTGCCAACATAACCCCCACTTTTTAGATGAGGGGTGCAGGAGTCTGGGGGTACCCAAGGGCATAGATGGCTTTTACTAGGAGGGGGAGCAGGTGTTTGTGGGGGTACCAAAGGGTGCAGGAGTCTGGGGGTACCCAAGTCAAAAGATGGGTTCTACTAGGAGGGGGAGCAGGTGTTTGTGGGGGTACCAAAGGGTGCAGGAGTCTGGGGGTACCCAAAGCAAAAGATGGGTTCTACTAGGAGGGGGAGCAGGTGTTTGTGGGGGTACCAAAGGGTGCAGGAGTCTGGGGGTACCCAAAGCAAAAGATGGGTTCTACTAGGAGGGGGAGCAGGTGTTTGTGGGGGTACCAAAGGGTGCAGGAGTCTGGGGGTACCCAAAGCAAAAGATGAGTTCTACTAGGAGGGGAGCAGGTGTTTGTGGGGGTACCAAAGGGTGCAGGAGTCTGGGGGTACCCAAGTCAAAAGATGGGTTCTACTAGGAGGGGGAGCAGGTGTTTGTGGGGGTACCCAAGGGTGCAGGAGTCTGGGGGTACCCAAAGCAAAAGATGGGTTCTACTAGGAGGGGAGCAGGTGTTTGTGGGGGTACCAAAGGGTGCAGGAGTCTGGGGGTACCCAAAGCAAAAGATGGGTTCTACTAGGAGGGGGAGCAGGTGTTTGTGGGGGTACCAAAGGGTGCAGGAGTCTGGGGGTACCCAAAGCAAAAGATGAGTTCTACTAGGAGGGGAGCAGGTGTTTGTGGGGGTACCAAAGGGTGCAGGAGTCTGGGGGTACCCAAGTCAAAAGATGGGTTCTACTAGGAGGGGGAGCAGGTGTTTGTGGGGGTACCCAAGGGTGCAGGAGTCTGGGGGTACCCAAAGCAAAAGATGGGTTCTACTAGGAGGGGAGCAGGTGTTTGTGGGGGTACCAAAGGGTGCAGGAGTCTGGGGGTACCCAAAGCAAAAGATGGGTTCTACTAGGAGGGGGAGCAGGTGTTTGTGGGGGTACCAAAGGGTGCAGGAGTCTGGGGGTACCCAAAGCAAAAGATGGGTTCTACTAGGAGGGGGAGCAGATGTTTGTGGGGGTACCAAAGGAGTGCAGGAGTCTGGGGGTACCCATCTACCCAAGGGAATAGATGGGTTCTACCCAAGGGATTAGATAGGGTTGTGGGGTAACCAAAGGAGTAGATGGGAGGGATGCAGGAGATTGGGGGGGGGGGGGGGGGTGGCTACCCAAGGTAGTAATTAGCACGAGTGAGGGAGGGATAGCAAAAGTGCAGGAAGTACCCTGGATGAACATACTGCTCCCCTGCCAACATAAGCCCCCTTTTACTAATCACCCCCAAATCCCCTTTAGTTTTCCCAATCCCTTCCTTTGAAGCACCTAGGATAGCGCTTCCCCTTCCGTGACGCTAAGCCTCCCTTAACTTCTCCTTAGACCACCACTTACTGCCCACACCTAACACCATGGCCTAGATGGGAGAGGTTCCATGCCTTAACCACCACCATCCCTGCTTTGTTCTCCCACATCCCGATCACCTCCTTTGCTGCACCCATGAGACAGCTTTCCCTTCTTCTATTGTGCTCCCCCAATTTCCCCTCCCTTCTAGAACCCAACACACTTAGGTCATTCCTGCTGCAGCCTCCAGGCCAATCACACGCTATTGTTTCATCAATCCAAGCATACCGCTGCCGGGATTCAAACTCACAACTGCACAAGTGCACATGAGCACAACTGGCGCATATACCCACTGAGCCACAGCCAGAGTTGCTTGTCACACCTCTCAAAAACTAGGGCTTTGTTAGACATAGAAACTTGCCAATAAATTTACAGCTGGCTGAGACGTGGGTTCTGTGTCTAATATGGCCCTCCCTTTTGGCAGGACTCACAAGCAGCTCTGGCCATGGCTGAGTGGGTAAAGCCACCTTTTGAGTAAATGCGAGTCTGAATCCTGCGTGCAGGTACCATGTTTTATTTTAATGGCTGTTCAAAAAACATGCGCACGAAGGCCATGACCCTTTTTCAAAATAGCGCCGCATCAAAACGCATAGTACTTTGTTACCACGTGTTTTGGCACGTGTGTTAGGAATTATTGACATCACTGCACATGCGCTAAAAAGGCCGGCTCATTTTTGTGCGTTGCAGGATTTTTGGTGCATTCCCGCAATGCACAAGTATGAACGTATACAAAGTGTTCCTTCTTTCTGTATTTTCATGATCTTTTCTACTTTGTTATGAAAAAAACCCTTTTGCCTTTCTTAAAGCACTTTTTAAACAGCATTTTTTTTTGCTTTCAGTTCACTAATTAGGGGAGTGGTTAAGTGTTTGCAGCTGTGATATAAGCAAGTGCACAACTCACTGAGCTTGCTCACTAGGATTGCAAACAAGTGGATTGGAATAAGTGCAGTTAAAACACAGGAGTTTAAACAGAAGGAGTTTACACTCTGTATGTAACATAGCATTTACATTACTTTAAGTAACATTTGATCGTATGTTATATATGTATTGTAACTTGAAAACCCAAAAAATCCGCAGCCAGAAGTTGACACACATACATCAGTCACACTGTTATTATATCCACAAGCAAATATTACTTCTGTCTAAGCATGCCACACCTGGGAACCAAGCTCATGGCCGCACAAGCTCACATGAGCACAACTGACGCCTTTACCCCCTGAGCTACAGCCAGAACCACTTCTGACAGCTTCCGAAAACTAGGCCTTTGTTAGACATAGAAAAGAACCACTAGTAAACCTACAGCTGGTTGAAACCTGGGTTCTATATCTAATATAGGCCTCCTTTTTGGCAGGTCTCACAAACGCTTCTGGGCGTGGCGTAGTGGGCTAATGCGCCCTGCTAGCAACTGTGAGGTTGTCAGTTCAAATCCCGTGTGGGCCAAGCTAAACAAAATGTGAATCGATTAAAATTGACCAGGGTTGCCAAATTGGTTACAGAAAAAGTTCTGTAGGGCCTGGAAGGAAGGAAGGAAGGAAGGAAGGGGAGGCGGGGAACGTGGACTGCTGTGCTAAAAAGGTGATTGGGGATATGGGTGCATAGTGACATGGGAGGGGAATGCTTGGGGAACAGTCAGGGCCTGTATACCGAGGGGAAGATGAAGTGCTCTACCCCCCTATAGAGAAGCAGTGTAACAGGGAATGCAAAAGAAGGGTGCCCAAGGGAATAGATGGGTCCTACTAGGAGGGTAGCAGGTGTTTGTGGGGTACTCATAGATGGAGATGGTAAGCAACATAGGGGGTGCCTGAGACTGGGGGTACCCAATGGAACAGATGGGTTCTACTAGGAGGGAGAGCAGGTGTACCAAAGGCGTGTGGGATTCTGGGGTGTGGGGGTATCCAAGGGATTACATGGGGTTGTGGGCTAACCAAAGGAGTAGATGGGAGGGATGCAGGAGATTGGGGGGTGGATACCAAAAGTGCAGGAGTACCCTGGATGAACTTGGTCTATTTCTGCTCCACTGCCAACATAACCCCCACTTTTTAGATGAGGGGTGCAGGAGTCTGGGGGTACCCAAGGGCATAGATGGCTTTTACTAGGAGGGGGAGCAGGTGTTTGTGGGGGTACCAAAGGGTGCAGGAGTCTGGGGGTACCCAAGTCAAAAGATGGGTTCTACTAGGAGGGGGAGCAGGTGTTTGTGGGGGTACCAAAGGGTGCAGGAGTCTGGGGGTACCCAAAGCAAAAGATGGGTTCTACTAGGAGGGGGAGCAGGTGTTTGTGGGGGTACCAAAGGGTGCAGGAGTCTGGGGGTACCCAAAGCAAAAGATGAGTTCTACTAGGAGGGGAGCAGCTGTTTGTGGGGGTACCAAAGGGTGCAGGAGTCTGGGGGTACCCAAGTCAAAAGATGGGTTCTACTAGGAGGGGGAGCAGGTGTTTGTGGGGGTACCCAAGGGTGCAGGAGTCTGGGGGTACCCAAAGCAAAAGATGGGTTCTACTAGGAGGGGAGCAGGTGTTTGTGGGGGTACCAAAGGGTGCAGGAGTCTGGGGGTACCCAAAGCAAAAGATGGGTTCTACTAGGAGGGGGAGCAGGTGTTTGTGGGGGTACCAAAGGGTGCAGGAGTCTGGGGGTACCCAAAGCAAAAGATGGGTTCTACTAGGAGGGGGAGCAGGTGTTTGTGGGGGTACCAAAGGGTGCAGGAGTCTGGGGGTACCCAAAGCAAAAGATGGGTTCTACTAGGAGGGGGAGCAGGTGTTTGTGGGGGTACCAAAGGGTGCAGGAGTCTGGGGGTACCCAAAGCAAAAGATGAGTTCTACTAGGAGGGGAGCAGGTGTTTGTGGGGGTACCAAAGGGTGCAGGAGTCTGGGGGTACCTAAGTCAAAAGATGGGTTCTACTAGGAGGGGGAGCAGGTGTTTGTGGGGGTACCCAAGGGTGCAGGAGTCTGGGGGTACCCAAAGCAAAAGATGGGTTCTACTAGGAGGGGAGCAGGTGTTTGTGGGGGTACCAAAGGGTGCAGGAGTCTGGGGGTACCCAAAGCAAAAGATGGGTTCTACTAGGAGGGGGAGCAGGTGTTTGTGGGGGTACCAAAGGGTGCAGGAGTCTGGGGGTACCCAAAGCAAAAGATGGGTTCTACTAGGAGGGGGAGCAGATGTTTGTGGGGGTACCAAAGGAGTGCAGGAGTCTGGGGGTACCCATCTACCCAAGGGAATAGATGGGTTCTACCCAAGGGATTAGATAGGGTTGTGGGGTAACCAAAGGAGTAGATGGGAGGGATGCAGGAGATTGGGGGGGGGGGGGGGGGGGGTGGCTACCCAAGGTAGTAATTAGCACGAGTGAGGGAGGGATAGCAAAAGTGCAGGAAGTACCCTGGATGAACATACTGCTCCCCTGCCAACATAAGCCCCCTTTTACTAATCACCCCCAAATCCCCTTTAGTTTTCCCAATCCCTTCCTTTGAAGCACCTAGGATAGCGCTTCCCCTTCCGTGACGCTAAGCCTCCCTTAACTTCTCCTTAGACCACCACTTACTGCCCACACCTAACACCATGGCCTAGATGGGAGAGGTTCCATGCCTTAACCACCACCATCCCTGCTTTGTTCTCCCACATCCCGATCACCTCCTTTGCTGCACCCATGAGACAGCTTTCCCTTCTTCTATTGTGCTCCCCCAATTTCCCCTCCCTTCTAGAACCCAACACACTTAGGTCATTCCTGCTGCAGCCTCCAGGCCAATCACACGCTATTGTTTCATCAATCCAAGCATACCGCTGCCGGGATTCAAACTCACAACTGCACAAGTGCACATGAGCACAACTGGCGCATATACCCACTGAGCCACAGCCAGAGTTGCTTGTCACACCTCTCAAAAACTAGGGCTTTGTTAGACATAGAAACTTGCCAATAAATTTACAGCTGGCTGAGACGTGGGTTCTGTGTCTAATATGGCCCTCCCTTTTGGCAGGACTCACAAGCAGCTCTGGCCATGGCTGAGTGGGTAAAGCCACCTTTTGAGTAAATGCGAGTCTGAATCCTGCGTGCAGGTACCATGTTTTATTTTAATGGCTGTTCAAAAAACATGCGCACGAAGGCCATGACCCTTTTTCAAAATAGCGCCGCATCAAAACGCATAGTACTTTGTTACCACGTGTTTTGGCACGTGTGTTAGGAATTATTGACATCACTGCACATGCGCTAAAAAGGCCGGCTCATTTTTGTGCGTTGCAGGATTTTTGGTGCATTCCCGCAATGCACAAGTATGAACGTATACAAAGTGTTCCTTCTTTCTGTATTTTCATGATCTTTTCTACTTTGTTATGAAAAAAACCCTTTTGCCTTTCTTAAAGCACTTTTTAAACAGCATTTTTTTTTGCTTTCAGTTCACTAATTAGGGGAGTGGTTAAGTGTTTGCAGCTGTGATATAAGCAAGTGCACAACTCACTGAGCTTGCTCACTAGGATTGCAAACAAGTGGATTGGAATAAGTGCAGTTAAAACACAGGAGTTTAAACAGAAGGAGTTTACACTCTGTATGTAACATAGCATTTACATTACTTTAAGTAACATTTGATCGTATGTTATATATGTATTGTAACTTGAAAACCAAAAAAATCCGCAGCCAGAAGTTGACACACATACATCAGTCACACTGTTATTATATCCACAAGCAAATATTACTTCTGTCTAAGCATGCCACACCTGGGAACCAAGCTCATGGCCGCACAAGCTCACATGAGCACAACTGACGCCTTTACCCCCTGAGCTACAGCCAGAACCACTTCTGACAGCTTCCGAAAACTAGGCCTTTGTTAGACATAGAAAAGAACCACTAGTAAACCTACAGCTGGTTGAAACCTGGGTTCTATATCTAATATAGGCCTCCTTTTTGGCAGGTCTCACAAACGCTCCTGGGCGTGGCGTAGTGGGCTAATGCGCCCTGCTAGCAACTATGAGGTTGTCAGTTCAAATCCCGTGTGGGCCAAGCTAAACAAAATGTGAATCGATTAAAATTGACCAGGGTTGCCAAATTGGTTACAGAAAAAGTTCTGTAGGGCCTGGAAGGAAGGAAGGAAGGAAGGGGAGGCGGGGAACGTGGACTGCTGTGCTAAAAAGGTGATTGGGGATATGGGTGCATAGTGACATGGGAGGGGAATGCTTGGGGAACAGTCAGGGCCTGTATACCGAGGGGAAGATGAAGTGCTCTACCCCCCTATAGAGAAGCAGTGTAACAGGGAATGCAAAAGAAGGGTGCCCAAGGGAATAGATGGGTCCTACTAGGAGGGTAGCAGGTGTTTGTGGGGTACTCATAGATGGAGATGGTAAGCAACATAGGGGGTGCCTGAGACTGGGGGTACCCAATGGAACAGATGGGTTCTACTAGGAGGGAGAGCAGGTGTACCAAAGGCGTGTGGGATTCTGGGGTGTGGGGGTATCCAAGGGATTACATGGGGTTGTGGGCTAACCAAAGGAGTAGATGGGAGGGATGCAGGAGATTGGGGGGTGGATACCAAAAGTGCAGGAGTACCCTGGATGAACTTGGTCTATTTCTGCTCCACTGCCAACATAACCCCCACTTTTTAGATGAGGGGTGCAGGAGTCTGGGGGTACCCAAGGGCATAGATGGCTTTTACTAGGAGGGGGAGCAGGTGTTTGTGGGGGTACCAAAGGGTGCAGGAGTCTGGGGGTACCCAAGTCAAAAGATGGGTTCTACTAGGAGGGGGAGCAGGTGTTTGTGGGGGTACCAAAGGGTGCAGGAGTCTGGGGGTACCCAAAGCAAAAGATGGGTTCTACTAGGAGGGGGAGCAGGTGTTTGTGGGGGTACCAAAGGGTGCAGGAGTCTGGGGGTACCCAAAGCAAAAGATGAGTTCTACTAGGAGGGGAGCAGCTGTTTGTGGGGGTACCAAAGGGTGCAGGAGTCTGGGGGTACCCAAGTCAAAAGATGGGTTCTACTAGGAGGGGGAGCAGGTGTTTGTGGGGGTACCCAAGGGTGCAGGAGTCTGGGGGTACCCAAAGCAAAAGATGGGTTCTACTAGGAGGGGAGCAGGTGTTTGTGGGGGTACCAAAGGGTGCAGGAGTCTGGGGGTACCCAAAGCAAAAGATGGGTTCTACTAGGAGGGGGAGCAGGTGTTTGTGGGGGTACCAAAGGGTGCAGGAGTCTGGGGGTACCCAAAGCAAAAGATGGGTTCTACTAGGAGGGGGAGCAGGTGTTTGTGGGGGTACCAAAGGGTGCAGGAGTCTGGGGGTACCCAAAGCAAAAGATGGGTTCTACTAGGAGGGGGAGCAGGTGTTTGTGGGGGTACCAAAGGGTGCAGGAGTCTGGGGGTACCCAAAGCAAAAGATGAGTTCTACTAGGAGGGGAGCAGGTGTTTGTGGGGGTACCAAAGGGTGCAGGAGTCTGGGGGTACCTAAGTCAAAAGATGGGTTCTACTAGGAGGGGGAGCAGGTGTTTGTGGGGGTACCCAAGGGTGCAGGAGTCTGGGGGTACCCAAAGCAAAAGATGGGTTCTACTAGGAGGGGAGCAGGTGTTTGTGGGGGTACCAAAGGGTGCAGGAGTCTGGGGGTACCCAAAGCAAAAGATGGGTTCTACTAGGAGGGGGAGCAGGTGTTTGTGGGGGTACCAAAGGGTGCAGGAGTCTGGGGGTACCCAAAGCAAAAGATGGGTTCTACTAGGAGGGGGAGCAGATGTTTGTGGGGGTACCAAAGGAGTGCAGGAGTCTGGGGGTACCCATCTACCCAAGGGAATAGATGGGTTCTACCCAAGGGATTAGATAGGGTTGTGGGGTAACCAAAGGAGTAGATGGGAGGGATGCAGGAGATTGGGGGGGGGGGGGGGGGTGGCTACCCAAGGTAGTAATTAGCACGAGTGAGGGAGGGATAGCAAAAGTGCAGGAAGTACCCTGGATGAACATACTGCTCCCCTGCCAACATAAGCCCCCTTTTACTAATCACCCCCAAATCCCCTTTAGTTTTCCCAATCCCTTCCTTTGAAGCACCTAGGATAGCGCTTCCCCTTCCGTGACGCTAAGCCTCCCTTAACTTCTCCTTAGACCACCACTTACTGCCCACACCTAACACCATGGCCTAGATGGGAGAGGTTCCATGCCTTAACCACCACCATCCCTGCTTTGTTCTCCCACATCCCGATCACCTCCTTTGCTGCACCCATGAGACAGCTTTCCCTTCTTCTATTGTGCTCCCCCAATTTCCCCTCCCTTCTAGAACCCAACACACTTAGGTCATTCCTGCTGCAGCCTCCAGGCCAATCACACGCTATTGTTTCATCAATCCAAGCATACCGCTGCCGGGATTCAAACTCACAACTGCACAAGTGCACAACTGGCGCATATACCCACTGAGCCACAGCCAGAGTTGCTTGTCACACCTCTCAAAAACTAGGGCTTTGTTAGACATAGAAACTTGCCAATAAATTTACAGCTGGCTGAGACGTGGGTTCTGTGTCTAATATGGCCCTCCCTTTTGGCAGGACTCACAAGCAGCTCTGGCCATGGCTGAGTGGGTAAAGCCACCTTTTGAGTAAATGCGAGTCTGAATCCTGCGTGCAGGTACCATGTTTTATTTTAATGGCTGTTCAAAAAACATGCGCACGAAGGCCATGACCCTTTTTCAAAATAGCGCCGCATCAAAACGCATAGTACTTTGTTACCACGTGTTTTGGCACGTGTGTTAGGAATTATTGACATCACTGCACATGCGCTAAAAAGGCCGGCTCATTTTTGTGCGTTGCAGGATTTTTGGTGCATTCCCGCAATGCACAAGTATGAACGTATACAAAGTGTTCCTTCTTTCTGTATTTTCATGATCTTTTCTACTTTGTTATGAAAAAAACCCTTTTGCCTTTCTTAAAGCACTTTTTAAACAGCATTTTTTTTTGCTTTCAGTTCACTAATTAGGGGAGTGGTTAAGTGTTTGCAGCTGTGATATAAGCAAGTGCACAACTCACTGAGCTTGCTCACTAGGATTGCAAACAAGTGGATTGGAATAAGTGCAGTTAAAACACAGGAGTTTAAACAGAAGGAGTTTACACTCTGTATGTAACATAGCATTTACATTACTTTAAGTAACATTTGATCGTATGTTATATATGTATTGTAACTTGAAAACCAAAAAAATCCGCAGCCAGAAGTTGACACACATACATCAGTCACACTGTTATTATATCCACAAGCAAATATTACTTCTGTCTAAGCATGCCACACCTGGGAACCAAGCTCATGGCCGCACAAGCTCACATGAGCACAACTGACGCCTTTACCCCCTGAGCTACAGCCAGAACCACTTCTGACAGCTTCCGAAAACTAGGCCTTTGTTAGACATAGAAAAGAACCACTAGTAAACCTACAGCTGGTTGAAACCTGGGTTCTATATCTAATATAGGCCTCCTTTTTGGCAGGTCTCACAAACGCTCCTGGGCGTGGCGTAGTGGGCTAATGCGCCCTGCTAGCAACTATGAGGTTGTCAGTTCAAATCCCGTGTGGGCCAAGCTAAACAAAATGTGAATCGATTAAAATTGACCAGGGTTGCCAAATTGGTTACAGAAAAAGTTCTGTAGGGCCTGGAAGGAAGGAAGGAAGGAAGGGGAGGCGGGGAACGTGGACTGCTGTGCTAAAAAGGTGATTGGGGATATGGGTGCATAGTGACATGGGAGGGGAATGCTTGGGGAACAGTCAGGGCCTGTATACCGAGGGGAAGATGAAGTGCTCTACCCCCCTATAGAGAAGCAGTGTAACAGGGAATGCAAAAGAAGGGTGCCCAAGGGAATAGATGGGTCCTACTAGGAGGGTAGCAGGTGTTTGTGGGGTACTCATAGATGGAGATGGTAAGCAACATAGGGGGTGCCTGAGACTGGGGGTACCCAATGGAACAGATGGGTTCTACTAGGAGGGAGAGCAGGTGTACCAAAGGCGTGTGGGATTCTGGGGTGTGGGGGTATCCAAGGGATTACATGGGGTTGTGGGCTAACCAAAGGAGTAGATGGGAGGGATGCAGGAGATTGGGGGGTGGATACCAAAAGTGCAGGAGTACCCTGGATGAACTTGGTCTATTTCTGCTCCACTGCCAACATAACCCCCACTTTTTAGATGAGGGGTGCAGGAGTCTGGGGGTACCCAAGGGCATAGATGGCTTTTACTAGGAGGGGGAGCAGGTGTTTGTGGGGGTACCAAAGGGTGCAGGAGTCTGGGGGTACCCAAGTCAAAAGATGGGTTCTACTAGGAGGGGGAGCAGGTGTTTGTGGGGGTACCAAAGGGTGCAGGAGTCTGGGGGTACCCAAAGCAAAAGATGGGTTCTACTAGGAGGGGGAGCAGGTGTTTGTGGGGGTACCAAAGGGTGCAGGAGTCTGGGGGTACCCAAAGCAAAAGATGAGTTCTACTAGGAGGGGAGCAGCTGTTTGTGGGGGTACCAAAGGGTGCAGGAGTCTGGGGGTACCCAAGTCAAAAGATGGGTTCTACTAGGAGGGGGAGCAGGTGTTTGTGGGGGTACCCAAGGGTGCAGGAGTCTGGGGGTACCCAAAGCAAAAGATGGGTTCTACTAGGAGGGGAGCAGGTGTTTGTGGGGGTACCAAAGGGTGCAGGAGTCTGGGGGTACCCAAAGCAAAAGATGGGTTCTACTAGGAGGGGGAGCAGGTGTTTGTGGGGGTACCAAAGGGTGCAGGAGTCTGGGGGTACCCAAAGCAAAAGATGGGTTCTACTAGGAGGGGGAGCAGGTGTTTGTGGGGGTACCAAAGGGTGCAGGAGTCTGGGGGTACCCAAAGCAAAAGATGGGTTCTACTAGGAGGGGGAGCAGGTGTTTGTGGGGGTACCAAAGGGTGCAGGAGTCTGGGGGTACCCAAAGCAAAAGATGAGTTCTACTAGGAGGGGAGCAGGTGTTTGTGGGGGTACCAAAGGGTGCAGGAGTCTGGGGGTACCTAAGTCAAAAGATGGGTTCTACTAGGAGGGGGAGCAGGTGTTTGTGGGGGTACCCAAGGGTGCAGGAGTCTGGGGGTACCCAAAGCAAAAGATGGGTTCTACTAGGAGGGGAGCAGGTGTTTGTGGGGGTACCAAAGGGTGCAGGAGTCTGGGGGTACCCAAAGCAAAAGATGGGTTCTACTAGGAGGGGGAGCAGGTGTTTGTGGGGGTACCAAAGGGTGCAGGAGTCTGGGGGTACCCAAAGCAAAAGATGGGTTCTACTAGGAGGGGGAGCAGATGTTTGTGGGGGTACCAAAGGAGTGCAGGAGTCTGGGGGTACCCATCTACCCAAGGGAATAGATGGGTTCTACCCAAGGGATTAGATAGGGTTGTGGGGTAACCAAAGGAGTAGATGGGAGGGATGCAGGAGATTGGGGGGGGGGGGGGGTGGCTACCCAAGGTAGTAATTAGCACGAGTGAGGGAGGGATAGCAAAAGTGCAGGAAGTACCCTGGATGAACATACTGCTCCCCTGCCAACATAAGCCCCCTTTTACTAATCACCCCCAAATCCCCTTTAGTTTTCCCAATCCCTTCCTTTGAAGCACCTAGGATAGCGCTTCCCCTTCCGTGACGCTAAGCCTCCCTTAACTTCTCCTTAGACCACCACTTACTGCCCACACCTAACACCATGGCCTAGATGGGAGAGGTTCCATGCCTTAACCACCACCATCCCTGCTTTGTTCTCCCACATCCCGATCACCTCCTTTGCTGCACCCATGAGACAGCTTTCCCTTCTTCTATTGTGCTCCCCCAATTTCCCCTCCCTTCTAGAACCCAACACACTTAGGTCATTCCTGCTGCAGCCTCCAGGCCAATCACACGCTATTGTTTCATCAATCCAAGCATACCGCTGCCGGGATTCAAACTCACAACTGCACAAGTGCACATGAGCACAACTGGCGCATATACCCACTGAGCCACAGCCAGAGTTGCTTGTCACACCTCTCAAAAACTAGGGCTTTGTTAGACATAGAAACTTGCCAATAAATTTACAGCTGGCTGAGACGTGGGTTCTGTGTCTAATATGGCCCTCCCTTTTGGCAGGACTCACAAGCAGCTCTGGCCATGGCTGAGTGGGTAAAGCCACCTTTTGAGTAAATGCGAGTCTGAATCCTGCGTGCAGGTACCATGTTTTATTTTAATGGCTGTTCAAAAAACATGCGCACGAAGGCCATGACCCTTTTTCAAAATAGCGCCGCATCAAAACGCATAGTACTTTGTTACCACGTGTTTTGGCACGTGTGTTAGGAATTATTGACATCACTGCACATGCGCTAAAAAGGCCGGCTCATTTTTGTGCGTTGCAGGATTTTTGGTGCATTCCCGCAATGCACAAGTATGAACGTATACAAAGTGTTCCTTCTTTCTGTATTTTCATGATCTTTTCTACTTTGTTATGAAAAAAACCCTTTTGCCTTTCTTAAAGCACTTTTTAAACAGCATTTTTTTTTGCTTTCAGTTCACTAATTAGGGGAGTGGTTAAGTGTTTGCAGCTGTGATATAAGCAAGTGCACAACTCACTGAGCTTGCTCACTAGGATTGCAAACAAGTGGATTGGAATAAGTGCAGTTAAAACACAGGAGTTTAAACAGAAGGAGTTTACACTCTGTATGTAACATAGCATTTACATTACTTTAAGTAACATTTGATCGTATGTTATATATGTATTGTAACTTGAAAACCAAAAAAATCCGCAGCCAGAAGTTGACACACATACATCAGTCACACTGTTATTATATCCACAAGCAAATATTACTTCTGTCTAAGCATGCCACACCTGGGAACCAAGCTCATGGCCGCACAAGCTCACATGAGCACAACTGACGCCTTTACCCCCTGAGCTACAGCCAGAACCACTTCTGACAGCTTCCGAAAACTAGGCCTTTGTTAGACATAGAAAAGAACCACTAGTAAACCTACAGCTGGTTGAAACCTGGGTTCTATATCTAATATAGGCCTCCTTTTTGGCAGGTCTCACAAACGCTCCTGGGCGTGGCGTAGTGGGCTAATGCGCCCTGCTAGCAACTATGAGGTTGTCAGTTCAAATCCCGTGTGGGCCAAGCTAAACAAAATGTGAATCGATTAAAATTGACCAGGGTTGCCAAATTGGTTACAGAAAAAGTTCTGTAGGGCCTGGAAGGAAGGAAGGAAGGGGAGGCGGGGAACGTGGACTGCTGTGCTAAAAAGGTGATTGGGGATATGGGTGCATAGTGACATGGGAGGGGAATGCTTGGGGAACAGTCAGGGCCTGTATACCGAGGGGAAGATGAAGTGCTCTACCCCCCTATAGAGAAGCAGTGTAACAGGGAATGCAAAAGAAGGGTGCCCAAGGGAATAGATGGGTCCTACTAGGAGGGTAGCAGGTGTTTGTGGGGTACTCATAGATGGAGATGGTAAGCAACATAGGGGGTGCCTGAGACTGGGGGTACCCAATGGAACAGATGGGTTCTACTAGGAGGGAGAGCAGGTGTACCAAAGGCGTGTGGGATTCTGGGGTGTGGGGGTATCCAAGGGATTACATGGGGTTGTGGGCTAACCAAAGGAGTAGATGGGAGGGATGCAGGAGATTGGGGGGTGGATACCAAAAGTGCAGGAGTACCCTGGATGAACTTGGTCTATTTCTGCTCCACTGCCAACATAACCCCCACTTTTTAGATGAGGGGTGCAGGAGTCTGGGGGTACCCAAGGGCATAGATGGCTTTTACTAGGAGGGGGAGCAGGTGTTTGTGGGGGTACCAAAGGGTGCAGGAGTCTGGGGGTACCCAAGTCAAAAGATGGGTTCTACTAGGAGGGGGAGCAGGTGTTTGTGGGGGTACCAAAGGGTGCAGGAGTCTGGGGGTACCCAAAGCAAAAGATGGGTTCTACTAGGAGGGGGAGCAGGTGTTTGTGGGGGTACCAAAGGGTGCAGGAGTCTGGGGGTACCCAAAGCAAAAGATGAGTTCTACTAGGAGGGGAGCAGCTGTTTGTGGGGGTACCAAAGGGTGCAGGAGTCTGGGGGTACCCAAGTCAAAAGATGGGTTCTACTAGGAGGGGGAGCAGGTGTTTGTGGGGGTACCCAAGGGTGCAGGAGTCTGGGGGTACCCAAAGCAAAAGATGGGTTCTACTAGGAGGGGAGCAGGTGTTTGTGGGGGTACCAAAGGGTGCAGGAGTCTGGGGGTACCCAAAGCAAAAGATGGGTTCTACTAGGAGGGGGAGCAGGTGTTTGTGGGGGTACCAAAGGGTGCAGGAGTCTGGGGGTACCCAAAGCAAAAGATGAGTTCTACTAGGAGGGGAGCAGGTGTTTGTGGGGGTACCAAAGGGTGCAGGAGTCTGGGGGTACCCAAGTCAAAAGATGGGTTCTACTAGGAGGGGGAGCAGGTGTTTGTGGGGGTACCCAAGGGTGCAGGAGTCTGGGGGTACCCAAAGCAAAAGATGGGTTCTACTAGGAGGGGAGCAGGTGTTTGTGGGGGTACCAAAGGGTGCAGGAGTCTGGGGGTACCCAAAGCAAAAGATGGGTTCTACTAGGAGGGGGAGCAGGTGTTTGTGGGGGTACCAAAGGGTGCAGGAGTCTGGGGGTACCCAAAGCAAAAGATGGGTTCTACTAGGAGGGGGAGCAGATGTTTGTGGGGGTACCAAAGGAGTGCAGGAGTCTGGGGGTACCCATCTACCCAAGGGAATAGATGGGTTCTACCCAAGGGATTAGATAGGGTTGTGGGGTAACCAAAGGAGTAGATGGGAGGGATGCAGGAGATTGGGGGGGGCGGGGGGGTGGCTACCCAAGGTAGTAATTAGCACGAGTGAGGGAGGGATAGCAAAAGTGCAGGAAGTACCCTGGATGAACATACTGCTCCCCTGCCAACATAAGCCCCCTTTTACTAATCACCCCCAAATCCCCTTTAGTTTTCCCAATCCCTTCCTTTGAAGCACCTAGGATAGCGCTTCCCCTTCCGTGACGCTAAGCCTCCCTTAACTTCTCCTTAGACCACCACTTACTGCCCACACCTAACACCATGGCCTAGATGGGAGAGGTTCCATGCCTTAACCACCACCATCCCTGCTTTGTTCTCCCACATCCCGATCACCTCCTTTGCTGCACCCATGAGACAGCTTTCCCTTCTTCTATTGTGCTCCCCCAATTTCCCCTCCCTTCTAGAACCCAACACACTTAGGTCATTCCTGCTGCAGCCTCCAGGCCAATCACACGCTATTGTTTCATCAATCCAAGCATACCGCTGCCGGGATTCAAACTCACAACTGCACAAGTGCACATGAGCACAACTGGCGCATATACCCACTGAGCCACAGCCAGAGTTGCTTGTCACACCTCTCAAAAACTAGGGCTTTGTTAGACATAGAAACTTGCCAATAAATTTACAGCTGGCTGAGACGTGGGTTCTGTGTCTAATATGGCCCTCCCTTTTGGCAGGACTCACAAGCAGCTCTGGCCATGGCTGAGTGGGTAAAGCCACCTTTTGAGTAAATGCGAGTCTGAATCCTGCGTGCAGGTACCATGTTTTATTTTAATGGCTGTTCAAAAAACATGCGCACGAAGGCCATGACCCTTTTTCAAAATAGCGCCGCATCAAAACGCATAGTACTTTGTTACCACGTGTTTTGGCACGTGTGTTAGGAATTATTGACATCACTGCACATGCGCTAAAAAGGCCGGCTCATTTTTGTGCGTTGCAGGATTTTTGGTGCATTCCCGCAATGCACAAGTATGAACGTATACAAAGTGTTCCTTCTTTCTGTATTTTCATGATCTTTTCTACTTTGTTATGAAAAAAACCCTTTTGCCTTTCTTAAAGCACTTTTTAAACAGCATTTTTTTTTGCTTTCAGTTCACTAATTAGGGGAGTGGTTAAGTGTTTGCAGCTGTGATATAAGCAAGTGCACAACTCACTGAGCTTGCTCACTAGGATTGCAAACAAGTGGATTGGAATAAGTGCAGTTAAAACACAGGAGTTTAAACAGAAGGAGTTTACACTCTGTATGTAACATAGCATTTACATTACTTTAAGTAACATTTGATCGTATGTTATATATGTATTGTAACTTGAAAACCAAAAAAATCCGCAGCCAGAAGTTGACACACATACATCAGTCACACTGTTATTATATCCACAAGCAAATATTACTTCTGTCTAAGCATGCCACACCTGGGAACCAAGCTCATGGCCGCACAAGCTCACATGAGCACAACTGACGCCTTTACCCCCTGAGCTACAGCCAGAACCACTTCTGACAGCTTCCGAAAACTAGGCCTTTGTTAGACATAGAAAAGAACCACTAGTAAACCTACAGCTGGTTGAAACCTGGGTTCTATATCTAATATAGGCCTCCTTTTTGGCAGGTCTCACAAACGCTTCTGGGCGTGGCGTAGTGGGCTAATGCGCCCTGCTAGCAACTATGAGGTTGTCACTTCAAATCCCGTGTGGGCCAAGCTAAACAAAATGTGAATCGATTAAAATTGACCAGGGTTGCCAAATTGGTTACAGAAAAAGTTCTGTAGGGCCTGGAAGGAAGGAAGGAAGGGGAGGCGGGGAACGTGGACTGCTGTGCTAAAAAGGTGATTGGGGATATGGGTGCATAGTGACATGGGAGGGGAATGCTTGGGGAACAGTCAGGGCCTGTATACCGAGGGGAAGATGAAGTGCTCTACCCCCCTATAGAGAAGCAGTGTAACAGGGAATGCAAAAGAAGGGTGCCCAAGGGAATAGATGGGTCCTACTAGGAGGGTAGCAGGTGTTTGTGGGGTACTCATAGATGGAGATGGTAAGCAACATAGGGGGTGCCTGAGACTGGGGGTACCCAATGGAACAGATGGGTTCTACTAGGAGGGAGAGCAGGTGTACCAAAGGCGTGTGGGATTCTGGGGTGTGGGGGTATCCAAGGGATTACATGGGGTTGTGGGCTAACCAAAGGAGTAGATGGGAGGGATGCAGGAGATTGGGGGGTGGATACCAAAAGTGCAGGAGTACCCTGGATGAACTTGGTCTATTTCTGCTCCACTGCCAACATAACCCCCACTTTTTAGATGAGGGGTGCAGGAGTCTGGGGGTACCCAAGGGCATAGATGGCTTTTACTAGGAGGGGGAGCAGGTGTTTGTGGGGGTACCAAAGGGTGCAGGAGTCTGGGGGTACCCAAGTCAAAAGATGGGTTCTACTAGGAGGGGGAGCAGGTGTTTGTGGGGGTACCAAAGGGTGCAGGAGTCTGGGGGTACCCAAAGCAAAAGATGGGTTCTACTAGGAGGGGGAGCAGGTGTTTGTGGGGGTACCAAAGGGTGCAGGAGTCTGGGGGTACCCAAAGCAAAAGATGAGTTCTACTAGGAGGGGAGCAGGTGTTTGTGGGGGTACCAAAGGGTGCAGGAGTCTGGGGGTACCCAAGTCAAAAGATGGGTTCTACTAGGAGGGGGAGCAGGTGTTTGTGGGGGTACCCAAGGGTGCAGGAGTCTGGGGGTACCCAAAGCAAAAGATGGGTTCTACTAGGAGGGGAGCAGGTGTTTGTGGGGGTACCAAAGGGTGCAGGAGTCTGGGGGTACCCAAAGCAAAAGATGGGTTCTACTAGGAGGGGGAGCAGGTGTTTGTGGGGGTACCAAAGGGTGCAGGAGTCTGGGGGTACCCAAAGCAAAAGATGAGTTCTACTAGGAGGGGAGCAGGTGTTTGTGGGGGTACCAAAGGGTGCAGGAGTCTGGGGGTACCCAAGTCAAAAGATGGGTTCTACTAGGAGGGGGAGCAGGTGTTTGTGGGGGTACCCAAGGGTGCAGGAGTCTGGGGGTACCCAAAGCAAAAGATGGGTTCTACTAGGAGGGGAGCAGGTGTTTGTGGGGGTACCAAAGGGTGCAGGAGTCTGGGGGTACCCAAAGCAAAAGATGGGTTCTACTAGGAGGGGGAGCAGGTGTTTGTGGGGGTACCAAAGGGTGCAGGAGTCTGGGGGTACCCAAAGCAAAAGATGGGTTCTACTAGGAGGGGGAGCAGATGTTTGTGGGGGTACCAAAGGAGTGCAGGAGTCTGGGGGTACCCATCTACCCAAGGGAATAGATGGGTTCTACCCAAGGGATTAGATAGGGTTGTGGGGTAACCAAAGGAGTAGATGGGAGGGATGCAGGAGATTGGGGGGGGGGGGGGGGTGGCTACCCAAGGTAGTAATTAGCACGAGTGAGGGAGGGATAGCAAAAGTGCAGGAAGTACCCTGGATGAACATACTGCTCCCCTGCCAACATAAGCCCCCTTTTACTAATCACCCCCAAATCCCCTTTAGTTTTCCCAATCCCTTCCTTTGAAGCACCTAGGATAGCGCTTCCCCTTCCGTGACGCTAAGCCTCCCTTAACTTCTCCTTAGACCACCACTTACTGCCCACACCTAACACCATGGCCTAGATGGGAGAGGTTCCATGCCTTAACCACCACCATCCCTGCTTTGTTCTCCCACATCCCGATCACCTCCTTTGCTGCACCCATGAGACAGCTTTCCCTTCTTCTATTGTGCTCCCCCAATTTCCCCTCCCTTCTAGAACCCAACACACTTAGGTCATTCCTGCTGCAGCCTCCAGGCCAATCACACGCTATTGTTTCATCAATCCAAGCATACCGCTGCCGGGATTCAAACTCACAACTGCACAAGTGCACATGAGCACAACTGGCGCATATACCCACTGAGCCACAGCCAGAGTTGCTTGTCACACCTCTCAAAAACTAGGGCTTTGTTAGACATAGAAACTTGCCAATAAATTTACAGCTGGCTGAGACGTGGGTTCTGTGTCTAATATGGCCCTCCCTTTTGGCAGGACTCACAAGCAGCTCTGGCCATGGCTGAGTGGGTAAAGCCACCTTTTGAGTAAATGCGAGTCTGAATCCTGCGTGCAGGTACCATGTTTTATTTTAATGGCTGTTCAAAAAACATGCGCACGAAGGCCATGACCCTTTTTCAAAATAGCGCCGCATCAAAACGCATAGTACTTTGTTACCACGTGTTTTGGCACGTGTGTTAGGAATTATTGACATCACTGCACATGCGCTAAAAAGGCCGGCTCATTTTTGTGCGTTGCAGGATTTTTGGTGCATTCCCGCAATGCACAAGTATGAACGTATACAAAGTGTTCCTTCTTTCTGTATTTTCATGATCTTTTCTACTTTGTTATGAAAAAAACCCTTTTGCCTTTCTTAAAGCACTTTTTAAACAGCATTTTTTTTTGCTTTCAGTTCACTAATTAGGGGAGTGGTTAAGTGTTTGCAGCTGTGATATAAGCAAGTGCACAACTCACTGAGCTTGCTCACTAGGATTGCAAACAAGTGGATTGGAATAAGTGCAGTTAAAACACAGGAGTTTAAACAGAAGGAGTTTACACTCTGTATGTAACATAGCATTTACATTACTTTAAGTAACATTTGATCGTATGTTATATATGTATTGTAACTTGAAAACCCAAAAAATCCGCAGCCAGAAGTTGACACACATACATCAGTCACACTGTTATTATATCCACAAGCAAATATTACTTCTGTCTAAGCATGCCACACCTGGGAACCAAGCTCATGGCCGCACAAGCTCACATGAGCACAACTGACGCCTTTACCCCCTGAGCTACAGCCAGAACCACTTCTGACAGCTTCCGAAAACTAGGCCTTTGTTAGACATAGAAAAGAACCACTAGTAAACCTACAGCTGGTTGAAACCTGGGTTCTATATCTAATATAGGCCTCCTTTTTGGCAGGTCTCACAAACGCTTCTGGGCGTGGCGTAGTGGGCTAATGCGCCCTGCTAGCAACTATGAGGTTGTCACTTCAAATCCCGTGTGGGCCAAGCTAAACAAAATGTGAATCGATTAAAATTGACCAGGGTTGCCAAATTGGTTACAGAAAAAGTTCTGTAGGGCCTGGAAGGAAGGAAGGAAGGAAGGGGAGGCGGGGAACGTGGACTGCTGTGCTAAAAAGGTGATTGGGGATATGGGTGCATAGTGACATGGGAGAGGAATGCTTGGGGAACAGTCAGGGCCTGTATACCGAGGGGAAGATGAAGTGCTCTACCCCCCTATAGAGAAGCAGTGTAACAGGGAATGCAAAAGAAGGGTGCCCAAGGGAATAGATGGGTCCTACTAGGAGGGTAGCAGGTGTTTGTGGGGTACTCATAGATGGAGATGGTAAGCAACATAGGGGGTGCCTGAGACTGGGGGTACCCAATGGAACAGATGGGTTCTACTAGGAGGGAGAGCAGGTGTACCAAAGGCGTGTGGGATTCTGGGGTGTGGGGGTATCCAAGGGATTACATGGGGTTGTGGGCTAACCAAAGGAGTAGATGGGAGGGATGCAGGAGATTGGGGGGTGGATACCAAAAGTGCAGGAGTACCCTGGATGAACTTGGTCTATTTCTGCTCCACTGCCAACATAACCCCCACTTTTTAGATGAGGGGTGCAGGAGTCTGGGGGTACCCAAGGGCATAGATGGCTTTTACTAGGAGGGGGAGCAGGTGTTTGTGGGGGTACCAAAGGGTGCAGGAGTCTGGGGGTACCCAAGTCAAAAGATGGGTTCTACTAGGAGGGGGAGCAGGTGTTTGTGGGGGTACCAAAGGGTGCAGGAGTCTGGGGGTACCCAAAGCAAAAGATGGGTTCTACTAGGAGGGGGAGCAGGTGTTTGTGGGGGTACCAAAGGGTGCAGGAGTCTGGGGGTACCCAAAGCAAAAGATGAGTTCTACTAGGAGGGGAGCAGCTGTTTGTGGGGGTACCAAAGGGTGCAGGAGTCTGGGGGTACCCAAGTCAAAAGATGGGTTCTACTAGGAGGGGGAGCAGGTGTTTGTGGGGGTACCCAAGGGTGCAGGAGTCTGGGGGTACCCAAAGCAAAAGATGGGTTCTACTAGGAGGGGAGCAGGTGTTTGTGGGGGTACCAAAGGGTGCAGGAGTCTGGGGGTACCCAAAGCAAAAGATGGGTTCTACTAGGAGGGGGAGCAGGTGTTTGTGGGGGTACCAAAGGGTGCAGGAGTCTGGGGGTACCCAAAGCAAAAGATGAGTTCTACTAGGAGGGGAGCAGGTGTTTGTGGGGGTACCAAAGGGTGCAGGAGTCTGGGGGTACCCAAGTCAAAAGATGGGTTCTACTAGGAGGGGGAGCAGGTGTTTGTGGGGGTACCCAAGGGTGCAGGAGTCTGGGGGTACCCAAAGCAAAAGATGGGTTCTACTAGGAGGGGAGCAGGTGTTTGTGGGGGTACCAAAGGGTGCAGGAGTCTGGGGGTACCCAAAGCAAAAGATGGGTTCTACTAGGAGGGGGAGCAGGTGTTTGTGGGGGTACCAAAGGAGTGCAGGAGTCTGGGGGTACCCATCTACCCAAGGGAATAGATGGGTTCTACCCAAGGGATTAGATAGGGTTGTGGGGTAACCAAAGGAGTAGATGGGAGGGATGCAGGAGATTGGGGGGGGGGGGGGGTGGCTACCCAAGGTAGTAATTAGCACGAGTGAGGGAGGGATAGCAAAAGTGCAGGAAGTACCCTGGATGAACATACTGCTCCCCTGCCAACATAAGCCCCCTTTTACTAATCACCCCCAAATCCCCTTTAGTTTTCCCAATCCCTTCCTTTGAAGCACCTAGGATAGCGCTTCCCCTTCCGTGACGCTAAGCCTCCCTTAACTTCTCCTTAGACCACCACTTACTGCCCACACCTAACACCATGGCCTAGATGGGAGAGGTTCCATGCCTTAACCACCACCATCCCTGCTTTGTTCTCCCACATCCCGATCACCTCCTTTGCTGCACCCATGAGACAGCTTTCCCTTCTTCTATTGTGCTCCCCCAATTTCCCCTCCCTTCTAGAACCCAACACACTTAGGTCATTCCTGCTGCAGCCTCCAGGCCAATCACACGCTATTGTTTCATCAATCCAAGCATACCGCTGCCGGGATTCAAACTCACAACTGCACAAGTGCACATGAGCACAACTGGCGCATATACCCACTGAGCCACAGCCAGAGTTGCTTGTCACACCTCTCAAAAACTAGGGCTTTGTTAGACATAGAAACTTGCCAATAAATTTACAGCTGGCTGAGACGTGGGTTCTGTGTCTAATATGGCCCTCCCTTTTGGCAGGACTCACAAGCAGCTCTGGCCATGGCTGAGTGGGTAAAGCCACCTTTTGAGTAAATGCGAGTCTGAATCCTGCGTGCAGGTACCATGTTTTATTTTAATGGCTGTTCAAAAAACATGCGCACGAAGGCCATGACCCTTTTTCAAAATAGCGCCGCATCAAAACGCATAGTACTTTGTTACCACGTGTTTTGGCACGTGTGTTAGGAATTATTGACATCACTGCACATGCGCTAAAAAGGCCGGCTCATTTTTGTGCGTTGCAGGATTTTTGGTGCATTCCCGCAATGCACAAGTATGAACGTATACAAAGTGTTCCTTCTTTCTGTATTTTCATGATCTTTTCTACTTTGTTATGAAAAAAACCCTTTTGCCTTTCTTAAAGCACTTTTTAAACAGCATTTTTTTTTGCTTTCAGTTCACTAATTAGGGGAGTGGTTAAGTGTTTGCAGCTGTGATATAAGCAAGTGCACAACTCACTGAGCTTGCTCACTAGGATTGCAAACAAGTGGATTGGAATAAGTGCAGTTAAAACACAGGAGTTTAAACAGAAGGAGTTTACACTCTGTATGTAACATAGCATTTACATTACTTTAAGTAACATTTGATCGTATGTTATATATGTATTGTAACTTGAAAACCAAAAAAATCCGCAGCCAGAAGTTGACACACATACATCAGTCACACTGTTATTATATCCACAAGCAAATATTACTTCTGTCTAAGCATGCCACACCTGGGAACCAAGCTCATGGCCGCACAAGCTCACATGAGCACAACTGACGCCTTTACCCCCTGAGCTACAGCCAGAACCACTTCTGACAGCTTCCGAAAACTAGGCCTTTGTTAGACATAGAAAAGAACCACTAGTAAACCTACAGCTGGTTGAAACCTGGGTTCTATATCTAATATAGGCCTCCTTTTTGGCAGGTCTCACAAACGCTTCTGGGCGTGGCGTAGTGGGCTAATGCGCCCTGCTAGCAACTATGAGGTTGTCAGTTCAAATCCCGTGTGGGCCAAGCTAAACAAAATGTGAATCGATTAAAATTGACCAGGGTTGCCAAATTGGTTACAGAAAAAGTTCTGTAGGGCCTGGAAGGAAGGAAGGAAGGAAGGAAGGGGAGGCGGGGAACGTGGACTGCTGTGCTAAAAAGGTGATTGGGGATATGGGTGCATAGTGACATGGGAGGGGAATGCTTGGGGAACAGTCAGGGCCTGTATACCAAGGGGAAGATGAAGTGCTCTACCCCCCTATAGAGAAGCAGTGTAACAGGGAATGCAAAAGAAGGGTGCCCAAGGGAATAGATGGGTCCTACTAGGAGGGTAGCAGGTGTTTGTGGGGTACTCATAGATGGAGATGGTAAGCAACATAGGGGGTGCCTGAGACTGGGGGTACCCAATGGAACAGATGGGTTCTACTAGGAGGGAGAGCAGGTGTACCAAAGGCGTGTGGGATTCTGGGGTGTGGGGGTATCCAAGGGATTACATGGGGTTGTGGGCTAACCAAAGGAGTAGATGGGAGGGATGCAGGAGATTGGGGGGTGGATACCAAAAGTGCAGGAGTACCCTGGATGAACTTGGTCTATTTCTGCTCCACTGCCAACATAACCCCCACTTTTTAGATGAGGGGTGCAGGAGTCTGGGGGTACCCAAGGGCATAGATGGCTTTTACTAGGAGGGGGAGCAGGTGTTTGTGGGGGTACCAAAGGGTGCAGGAGTCTGGGGGTACCCAAGTCAAAAGATGGGTTCTACTAGGAGGGGGAGCAGGTGTTTGTGGGGGTACCAAAGGGTGCAGGAGTCTGGGGGTACCCAAAGCAAAAGATGGGTTCTACTAGGAGGGGGAGCAGGTGTTTGTGGGGGTACCAAAGGGTGCAGGAGTCTGGGGGTACCCAAAGCAAAAGATGAGTTCTACTAGGAGGGGAGCAGGTGTTTGTGGGGGTACCAAAGGGTGCAGGAGTCTGGGGGTACCCAAGTCAAAAGATGGGTTCTACTAGGAGGGGGAGCAGGTGTTTGTGGGGGTACCCAAGGGTGCAGGAGTCTGGGGGTACCCAAAGCAAAAGATGGGTTCTACTAGGAGGGGAGCAGGTGTTTGTGGGGGTACCAAAGGGTGCAGGAGTCTGGGGGTACCCAAAGCAAAAGATGGGTTCTACTAGGAGGGGGAGCAGGTGTTTGTGGGGGTACCAAAGGGTGCAGGAGTCTGGGGGTACCCAAAGCAAAAGATGAGTTCTACTAGGAGGGGAGCAGGTGTTTGTGGGGGTACCAAAGGGTGCAGGAGTCTGGGGGTACCCAAGTCAAAAGATGGGTTCTACTAGGAGGGGGAGCAGGTGTTTGTGGGGGTACCCAAGGGTGCAGGAGTCTGGGGGTACCCAAAGCAAAAGATGGGTTCTACTAGGAGGGGAGCAGGTGTTTGTGGGGGTACCAAAGGGTGCAGGAGTCTGGGGGTACCCAAAGCAAAAGATGGGTTCTACTAGGAGGGGGAGCAGGTGTTTGTGGGGGTACCAAAGGGTGCAGGAGTCTGGGGGTACCCAAAGCAAAAGATGGGTTCTACTAGGAGGGGGAGCAGATGTTTGTGGGGGTACCAAAGGAGTGCAGGAGTCTGGGGGTACCCATCTACCCAAGGGAATAGATGGGTTCTACCCAAGGGATTAGATAGGGTTGTGGGGTAACCAAAGGAGTAGATGGGAGGGATGCAGGAGATTGGGGGGGGGGGGGTGGCTACCCAAGGTAGTAATTAGCACGAGTGAGGGAGGGATAGCAAAAGTGCAGGAAGTACCCTGGATGAACATACTGCTCCCCTGCCAACATAAGCCCCCTTTTACTAATCACCCCCAAATCCCCTTTAGTTTTCCCAATCCCTTCCTTTGAAGCACCTAGGATAGCGCTTCCCCTTCCGTGACGCTAAGCCTCCCTTAACTTCTCCTTAGACCACCACTTACTGCCCACACCTAACACCATGGCCTAGATGGGAGAGGTTCCATGCCTTAACCACCACCATCCCTGCTTTGTTCTCCCACATCCCGATCACCTCCTTTGCTGCACCCATGAGACAGCTTTCCCTTCTTCTATTGTGCTCCCCCAATTTCCCCTCCCTTCTAGAACCCAACACACTTAGGTCATTCCTGCTGCAGCCTCCAGGCCAATCACACGCTATTGTTTCATCAATCCAAGCATACCGCTGCCGGGATTCAAACTCACAACTGCACAAGTGCACATGAGCACAACTGGCGCATATACCCACTGAGCCACAGCCAGAGTTGCTTGTCACACCTCTCAAAAACTAGGGCTTTGTTAGACATAGAAACTTGCCAATAAATTTACAGCTGGCTGAGACGTGGGTTCTGTGTCTAATATGGCCCTCCCTTTTGGCAGGACTCACAAGCAGCTCTGGCCATGGCTGAGTGGGTAAAGCCACCTTTTGAGTAAATGCGAGTCTGAATCCTGCGTGCAGGTACCATGTTTTATTTTAATGGCTGTTCAAAAAACATGCGCACGAAGGCCATGACCCTTTTTCAAAATAGCGCCGCATCAAAACGCATAGTACTTTGTTACCACGTGTTTTGGCACGTGTGTTAGGAATTATTGACATCACTGCACATGCGCTAAAAAGGCCGGCTCATTTTTGTGCGTTGCAGGATTTTTGGTGCATTCCCGCAATGCACAAGTATGAACGTATACAAAGTGTTCCTTCTTTCTGTATTTTCATGATCTTTTCTACTTTGTTATGAAAAAAACCCTTTTGCCTTTCTTAAAGCACTTTTTAAACAGCATTTTTTTTGCTTTCAGTTCACTAATTAGGGGAGTGGTTAAGTGTTTGCAGCTGTGATATAAGCAAGTGCACAACTCACTGAGCTTGCTCACTAGGATTGCAAACAAGTGGATTGGAATAAGTGCAGTTAAAACACAGGAGTTTAAACAGAAGGAGTTTACACTCTGTATGTAACATAGCATTTACATTACTTTAAGTAACATTTGATCGTATGTTATATATGTATTGTAACTTGAAAACCAAAAAAATCCGCAGCCAGAAGTTGACACACATACATCAGTCACACTGTTATTATATCCACAAGCAAATATTACTTCTGTCTAAGCATGCCACACCTGGGAACCAAGCTCATGGCCGCACAAGCTCACATGAGCACAACTGACGCCTTTACCCCCTGAGCTACAGCCAGAACCACTTCTGACAGCTTCCGAAAACTAGGCCTTTGTTAGACATAGAAAAGAACCACTAGTAAACCTACAGCTGGTTGAAACCTGGGTTCTATATCTAATATAGGCCTCCTTTTTGGCAGGTTTCACAAACGCTTCTGGGCGTGGCGTAGTGGGCTAATGCGCCCTGCTAGCAACTATGAGGTTGTCAGTTCAAATCCCGTGTGGGCCAAGCTAAACAAAATGTGAATCGATTAAAATTGACCAGGGTTGCCAAATTGGTTACAGAAAAAGTTCTGTAGGGCCTGGAAGGAAGGAAGGAAGGGGAGGCGGGGAACGTGGACTGCTGTGCTAAAAAGGTGATTGGGGATATGGGTGCATAGTGACATGGGAGGGGAATGCTTGGGGAACAGTCAGGGCCTGTATACCGAGGGGAAGATGAAGTGCTCTACCCCCCTATAGAGAAGCAGTGTAACAGGGAATGCAAAAGAAGGGTGCCCAAGGGAATAGATGGGTCCTACTAGGAGGGTAGCAGGTGTTTGTGGGGTACTCATAGATGGAGATGGTAAGCAACATAGGGGGTGCCTGAGACTGGGGGTACCCAATGGAACAGATGGGTTCTACTAGGAGGGAGAGCAGGTGTACCAAAGGCGTGTGGGATTCTGGGGTGTGGGGGTATCCAAGGGATTACATGGGGTTGTGGGCTAACCAAAGGAGTAGATGGGAGGGATGCAGGAGATTGGGGGGTGGATACCAAAAGTGCAGGAGTACCCTGGATGAACTTGGTCTATTTCTGCTCCACTGCCAACATAACCCCCACTTTTTAGATGAGGGGTGCAGGAGTCTGGGGGTACCCAAGGGCATAGATGGCTTTTACTAGGAGGGGGAGCAGGTGTTTGTGGGGGTACCAAAGGGTGCAGGAGTCTGGGGGTACCCAAGTCAAAAGATGGGTTCTACTAGGAGGGGGAGCAGGTGTTTGTGGGGGTACCAAAGGGTGCAGGAGTCTGGGGGTACCCAAAGCAAAAGATGGGTTCTACTAGGAGGGGGAGCAGGTGTTTGTGGGGGTACCAAAGGGTGCAGGAGTCTGGGGGTACCCAAAGCAAAAGATGAGTTCTACTAGGAGGGGAGCAGGTGTTTGTGGGGGTACCAAAGGGTGCAGGAGTCTGGGGGTACCCAAGTCAAAAGATGGGTTCTACTAGGAGGGGGAGCAGGTGTTTGTGGGGGTACCCAAGGGTGCAGGAGTCTGGGGGTACCCAAAGCAAAAGATGGGTTCTACTAGGAGGGGAGCAGGTGTTTGTGGGGGTACCAAAGGGTGCAGGAGTCTGGGGGTACCCAAAGCAAAAGATGGGTTCTACTAGGAGGGGGAGCAGGTGTTTGTGGGGGTACCAAAGGGTGCAGGAGTCTGGGGGTACCCAAAGCAAAAGATGAGTTCTACTAGGAGGGGAGCAGGTGTTTGTGGGGGTACCAAAGGGTGCAGGAGTCTGGGGGTACCCAAGTCAAAAGATGGGTTCTACTAGGAGGGGGAGCAGGTGTTTGTGGGGGTACCCAAGGGTGCAGGAGTCTGGGGGTACCCAAAGCAAAAGATGGGTTCTACTAGGAGGGGGAGCAGATGTTTGTGGGGGTACCAAAGGAGTGCAGGAGTCTGGGGGTACCCATCTACCCAAGGGAATAGATGGGTTCTACCCAAGGGATTAGATAGGGTTGTGGGGTAACCAAAGGAGTAGATGGGAGGGATGCAGGAGATTGGGGGGGGGGGGGGGGGGGTGGCTACCCAAGGTAGTAATTAGCACGAGTGAGGGAGGGATAGCAAAAGTGCAGGAAGTACCCTGGATGAACATACTGCTCCCCTGCCAACATAAGCCCCCTTTTACTAATCACCCCCAAATCCCCTTTAGTTTTCCCAATCCCTTCCTTTGAAGCACCTAGGATAGCGCTTCCCCTTCCGTGACGCTAAGCCTCCCTTAACTTCTCCTTAGACCACCACTTACTGCCCACACCTAACACCATGGCCTAGATGGGAGAGGTTCCATGCCTTAACCACCACCATCCCTGCTTTGTTCTCCCACATCCCGATCACCTCCTTTGCTGCACCCATGAGACAGCTTTCCCTTCTTCTATTGTGCTCCCCCAATTTCCCCTCCCTTCTAGAACCCAACACACTTAGGTCATTCCTGCTGCAGCCTCCAGGCCAATCACACGCTATTGTTTCATCAATCCAAGCATACCGCTGCCGGGATTCAAACTCACAACTGCACAAGTGCACATGAGCACAACTGGCGCATATACCCACTGAGCCACAGCCAGAGTTGCTTGTCACACCTCTCAAAAACTAGGGCTTTGTTAGACATAGAAACTTGCCAATAAATTTACAGCTGGCTGAGACGTGGGTTCTGTGTCTAATATGGCCCTCCCTTTTGGCAGGACTCACAAGCAGCTCTGGCCATGGCTGAGTGGGTAAAGCCACCTTTTGAGTAAATGCGAGTCTGAATCCTGCGTGCAGGTACCATGTTTTATTTTAATGGCTGTTCAAAAAACATGCGCACGAAGGCCATGACCCTTTTTCAAAATAGCGCCGCATCAAAACGCATAGTACTTTGTTACCACGTGTTTTGGCACGTGTGTTAGGAATTATTGACATCACTGCACATGCGCTAAAAAGGCCGGCTCATTTTTGTGCGTTGCAGGATTTTTGGTGCATTCCCGCAATGCACAAGTATGAACGTATACAAAGTGTTCCTTCTTTCTGTATTTTCATGATCTTTTCTACTTTGTTATGAAAAAAACCCTTTTGCCTTTCTTAAAGCACTTTTTAAACAGCATTTTTTTTTGCTTTCAGTTCACTAATTAGGGGAGTGGTTAAGTGTTTGCAGCTGTGATATAAGCAAGTGCACAACTCACTGAGCTTGCTCACTAGGATTGCAAACAAGTGGATTGGAATAAGTGCAGTTAAAACACAGGAGTTTAAACAGAAGGAGTTTACACTCTGTATGTAACATAGCATTTACATTACTTTAAGTAACATTTGATCGTATGTTATATATGTATTGTAACTTGAAAACCAAAAAAATCCGCAGCCAGAAGTTGACACACATACATCAGTCACACTGTTATTATATCCACAAGCAAATATTACTTCTGTCTAAGCATGCCACACCTGGGAACCAAGCTCATGGCCGCACAAGCTCACATGAGCACAACTGACGCCTTTACCCCCTGAGCTACAGCCAGAACCACTTCTGACAGCTTCCGAAAACTAGGCCTTTGTTAGACATAGAAAAGAACCACTAGTAAACCTACAGCTGGTTGAAACCTGGGTTCTATATCTAATATAGGCCTCCTTTTTGGCAGGTCTCACAAACGCTTCTGGGCGTGGCGTAGTGGGCTAATGCGCCCTGCTAGCAACTATGAGGTTGTCAGTTCAAATCCCGTGTGGGCCAAGCTAAACAAAATGTGAATCGATTAAAATTGACCAGGGTTGCCAAATTGGTTACAGAAAAAGTTCTGTAGGGCCTGGAAGGAAGGAAGGAAGGGGAGGCGGGGAATGTGGACTGCTGTGCTAAAAAGGTGATTGGGGATATGGGTGCATAGTGACATGGGAGGGGAATGCTTGGGGAACAGTCAGGGCCTGTATACCGAGGGGAAGATGAAGTGCTCTACCCCCCTATAGAGAAGCAGTGTAACAGGGAATGCAAAAGAAGGGTGCCCAAGGGAATAGATGGGTCCTACTAGGAGGGTAGCAGGTGTTTGTGGGGTACTCATAGATGGAGATGGTAAGCAACATAGGGGGTGCCTGAGACTGGGGGTACCCAATGGAACAGATGGGTTCTACTAGGAGGGAGAGCAGGTGTACCAAAGGCGTGTGGGATTTTGGGGTGTGGGGGTATCCAAGGGATTACATGGGGTTGTGGGCTAACCAAAGGAGTAGATGGGAGGGATGCAGGAGATTGGGGGGTGGATACCAAAAGTGCAGGAGTACCCTGGATGAACTTGGTCTATTTCTGCTCCACTGCCAACATAACCCCCACTTTTTAGATGAGGGGTGCAGGAGTCTGGGGGTACCCAAGGGCATAGATGGCTTTTACTAGGAGGGGGAGCAGGTGTTTGTGGGGGTACCAAAGGGTGCAGGAGTCTGGGGGTACCCAAGTCAAAAGATGGGTTCTACTAGGAGGGGGAGCAGGTGTTTGTGGGGGTACCAAAGGGTGCAGGAGTCTGGGGGTACCCAAAGCAAAAGATGGGTTCTACTAGGAGGGGGAGCAGGTGTTTGTGGGGGTACCAAAGGGTGCAGGAGTCTGGGGGTACCCAAAGCAAAAGATGAGTTCTACTAGGAGGGGAGCAGGTGTTTGTGGGGGTACCAAAGGGTGCAGGAGTCTGGGGGTACCCAAGTCAAAAGATGGGTTCTACTAGGAGGGGGAGCAGGTGTTTGTGGGGGTACCCAAGGGTGCAGGAGTCTGGGGGTACCCAAAGCAAAAGATGGGTTCTACTAGGAGGGGAGCAGGTGTTTGTGGGGGTACCAAAGGGTGCAGGAGTCTGGGGGTACCCAAAGCAAAAGATGGGTTCTACTAGGAGGGGGAGCAGGTGTTTGTGGGGGTACCAAAGGGTGCAGGAGTCTGGGGGTACCCAAAGCAAAAGATGAGTTCTACTAGGAGGGGAGCAGGTGTTTGTGGGGGTACCAAAGGGTGCAGGAGTCTGGGGGTACCCAAGTCAAAAGATGGGTTCTACTAGGAGGGGGAGCAGGTGTTTGTGGGGGTACCCAAGGGTGCAGGAGTCTGGGGGTACCCAAAGCAAAAGATGGGTTCTACTAGGAGGGGAGCAGGTGTTTGTGGGGGTACCAAAGGGTGCAGGAGTCTGGGGGTACCCAAAGCAAAAGATGGGTTCTACTAGGAGGGGGAGCAGGTGTTTGTGGGGGTACCAAAGGGTGCAGGAGTCTGGGGGTACCCAAAGCAAAAGATGGGTTCTACTAGGAGGGGGAGCAGATGTTTGTGGGGGTACCAAAGGAGTGCAGGAGTCTGGGGGTACCCATCTACCCAAGGGAATAGATGGGTTCTACCCAAGGGATTAGATAGGGTTGTGGGGTAACCAAAGGAGTAGATGGGAGGGATGCAGGAGATTGGGGGGGGGGGGGTGGCTACCCAAGGTAGTAATTAGCACGAGTGAGGGAGGGATAGCAAAAGTGCAGGAAGTACCCTGGATGAACATACTGCTCCCCTGCCAACATAAGCCCCCTTTTACTAATCACCCCCAAATCCCCTTTAGTTTTCCCAATCCCTTCCTTTGAAGCACCTAGGATAGCGCTTCCCCTTCCGTGACGCTAAGCCTCCCTTAACTTCTCCTTAGACCACCACTTACTGCCCACACCTAACACCATGGCCTAGATGGGAGAGGTTCCATGCCTTAACCACCACCATCCCTGCTTTGTTCTCCCACATCCCGATCACCTCCTTTGCTGCACCCATGAGACAGCTTTCCCTTCTTCTATTGTGCTCCCCCAATTTCCCCTCCCTTCTAGAACCCAACACACTTAGGTCATTCCTGCTGCAGCCTCCAGGCCAATCACACGCTATTGTTTCATCAATCCAAGCATACCGCTGCCGGGATTCAAACTCACAACTGCACAAGTGCACATGAGCACAACTGGCGCATATACCCACTGAGCCACAGCCAGAGTTGCTTGTCACACCTCTCAAAAACTAGGGCTTTGTTAGACATAGAAACTTGCCAATAAATTTACAGCTGGCTGAGACGTGGGTTCTGTGTCTAATATGGCCCTCCCTTTTGGCAGGACTCACAAGCAGCTCTGGCCATGGCTGAGTGGGTAAAGCCACCTTTTGAGTAAATGCGAGTCTGAATCCTGCGTGCAGGTACCATGTTTTATTTTAATGGCTGTTCAAAAAACATGCGCACGAAGGCCATGACCCTTTTTCAAAATAGCGCCGCATCAAAACGCATAGTACTTTGTTACCACGTGTTTTGGCACGTGTGTTAGGAATTATTGACATCACTGCACATGCGCTAAAAAGGCCGGCTCATTTTTGTGCGTTGCAGGATTTTTGGTGCATTCCCGCAATGCACAAGTATGAACGTATACAAAGTGTTCCTTCTTTCTGTATTTTCATGATCTTTTCTACTTTGTTATGAAAAAAACCCTTTTGCCTTTCTTAAAGCACTTTTTAAACAGCATTTTTTTTTGCTTTCAGTTCACTAATTAGGGGAGTGGTTAAGTGTTTGCAGCTGTGATATAAGCAAGTGCACAACTCACTGAGCTTGCTCACTAGGATTGCAAACAAGTGGATTGGAATAAGTGCAGTTAAAACACAGGAGTTTAAACAGAAGGAGTTTACACTCTGTATGTAACATAGCATTTACATTACTTTAAGTAACATTTGATCGTATGTTATATATGTATTGTAACTTGAAAACCAAAAAAATCCGCAGCCAGAAGTTGACACACATACATCAGTCACACTGTTATTATATCCACAAGCAAATATTACTTCTGTCTAAGCATGCCACACCTGGGAACCAAGCTCATGGCCGCACAAGCTCACATGAGCACAACTGACGCCTTTACCCCCTGAGCTACAGCCAGAACCACTTCTGACAGCTTCCGAAAACTAGGCCTTTGTTAGACATAGAAAAGAACCACTAGTAAACCTACAGCTGGTTGAAACCTGGGTTCTATATCTAATATAGGCCTCCTTTTTGGCAGGTCTCACAAACGCTTCTGGGCGTGGCGTAGTGGGCTAATGCGCCCTGCTAGCAACTATGAGGTTGTCAGTTCAAATCCCGTGTGGGCCAAGCTAAACAAAATGTGAATCGATTAAAATTGACCAGGGTTGCCAAATTGGTTACAGAAAAAGTTCTGTAGGGCCTGGAAGGAAGGAAGGAAGGGGAGGCGGGGAACGTGCACTGCTGTGCTAAAAAGGTGATTGGGGATATGGGTGCATAGTGACATGGGAGGGGAATGCTTGGGGAACAGTCAGGGCCTGTATACCGAGGGGAAGATGAAGTGCTCTACCCCCCTATAGAGAAGCAGTGTAACAGGGAATGCAAAAGAAGGGTGCCCAAGGGAATAGATGGGTCCTACTAGGAGGGTAGCAGGTGTTTGTGGGGTACTCATAGATGGAGATGGTAAGCAACATAGGGGGTGCCTGAGACTGGGGGTACCCAATGGAACAGATGGGTTCTACTAGGAGGGAGAGCAGGTGTACCAAAGGCGTGTGGGATTCTGGGGTGTGGGGGTATCCAAGGGATTACATGGGGTTGTGGGCTAACCAAAGGAGTAGATGGGAGGGATGCAGGAGATTGGGGGGTGGATACCAAAAGTGCAGGAGTACCCTGGATGAACTTGGTCTATTTCTGCTCCACTGCCAACATAACCCCCACTTTTTAGATGAGGGGTGCAGGAGTCTGGGGGTACCCAAGGGCATAGATGGCTTTTACTAGGAGGGGGAGCAGGTGTTTGTGGGGGTACCAAAGGGTGCAGGAGTCTGGGGGTACCCAAGTCAAAAGATGGGTTCTACTAGGAGGGGGAGCAGGTGTTTGTGGGGTACTCATAGATGGAGATGGTAAGCAACATAGGGGGTGCCTGAGACTGGGGGTACCCAATGGAACAGATGGGTTCTACTAGGAGGGAGAGCAGGTGTACCAAAGGCGTGTGGGATTCTGGGGTGTGGGGGTATCCAAGGGATTACATGGGGTTGTGGGCTAACCAAAGGAGTAGATGGGAGGGATGCAGGAGATTGGGGGGTGGATACCAAAAGTGCAGGAGTACCCTGGATGAACTTGGTCTATTTCTGCTCCACTGCCAACATAACCCCCACTTTTTAGATGAGGGGTGCAGGAGTCTGGGGGTACCCAAGGGCATAGATGGCTTTTACTAGGAGGGGGAGCAGGTGTTTGTGGGGGTACCAAAGGGTGCAGGAGTCTGGGGGTACCCAAGTCAAAAGATGGGTTCTACTAGGAGGGGGAGCAGGTGTTTGTGGGGGTACCAAAGGGTGCAGGAGTCTGGGGGTACCCAAAGCAAAAGATGGGTTCTACTAGGAGGGGGAGCAGGTGTTTGTGGGGGTACCAAAGGGTGCAGGAGTCTGGGGGTACCCAAAGCAAAAGATGAGTTCTACTAGGAGGGGAGCAGGTGTTTGTGGGGGTACCAAAGGGTGCAGGAGTCTGGGGGTACCCAAGTCAAAAGATGGGTTCTACTAGGAGGGGGAGCAGGTGTTTGTGGGGGTACCCAAGGGTGCAGGAGTCTGGGGGTACCCAAAGCAAAAGATGGGTTCTACTAGGAGGGGAGCAGGTGTTTGTGGGGGTACCAAAGGGTGCAGGAGTCTGGGGGTACCCAAAGCAAAAGATGGGTTCTACTAGGAGGGGGAGCAGGTGTTTGTGGGGGTACCAAAGGGTGCAGGAGTCTGGGGGTACCCAAAGCAAAAGATGAGTTCTACTAGGAGGGGAGCAGGTGTTTGTGGGGGTACCAAAGGGTGCAGGAGTCTGGGGGTACCCAAGTCAAAAGATGGGTTCTACTAGGAGGGGGAGCAGGTGTTTGTGGGGGTACCCAAGGGTGCAGGAGTCTGGGGGTACCCAAAGCAAAAGATGGGTTCTACTAGGAGGGGAGCAGGTGTTTGTGGGGGTACCAAAGGGTGCAGGAGTCTGGGGGTACCCAAAGCAAAAGATGGGTTCTACTAGGAGGGGGAGCAGGTGTTTGTGGGGGTACCAAAGGGTGCAGGAGTCTGGAGGTACCCAAAGCAAAAGATGGGTTCTACTAGGAGGGGGAGCAGATGTTTGTGGGGGTACCAAAGGAGTGCAGGAATCTGGGGGTACCCATCTACCCAAGGGAATAGATGGGTTCTACCCAAGGGATTAGATAGGGTTGTGGGGTAACCAAAGGAGTAGATGGGAGGGATGCAGGAGATTGGGGGGGGGGGGTGGCTACCCAAGGTAGTAATTAGCACGAGTGAGGGAGGGATAGCAAAAGTGCAGGAAGTACCCTGGATGAACATACTGCTCCCCTGCCAACATAAGCCCCCTTTTACTAATCACCCCCAAATCCCCTTTAGTTTTCCCAATCCCTTCCTTTGAAGCACCTAGGATAGCGCTTCCCCTTCCGTGACGCTAAGCCTCCCTTAACTTCTCCTTAGACCACCACTTACTGCCCACACCTAACACCATGGCCTAGATGGGAGAGGTTCCATGCCTTAACCACCACCATCCCTGCTTTGTTCTCCCACATCCCGATCACCTCCTTTGCTGCACCCATGAGACAGCTTTCCCTTCTTCTATTGTGCTCCCCCAATTTCCCCTCCCTTCTAGAACCCAACACACTTAGGTCATTCCTGCTGCAGCCTCCAGGCCAATCACACGCTATTGTTTCATCAATCCAAGCATACCGCTGCCGGGATTCAAACTCACAACTGCACAAGTGCACATGAGCACAACTGGCGCATATACCCACTGAGCCACAGCCAGAGTTGCTTGTCACACCTCTCAAAAACTAGGGCTTTGTTAGACATAGAAACTTGCCAATAAATTTACAGCTGGCTGAGACGTGGGTTCTGTGTCTAATATGGCCCTCCCTTTTGGCAGGACTCACAAGCAGCTCTGGCCATGGCTGAGTGGGTAAAGCCACCTTTTGAGTAAATGCGAGTCTGAATCCTGCGTGCAGGTACCATGTTTTATTTTAATGGCTGTTCAAAAAACATGCGCACGAAGGCCATGACCCTTTTTCAAAATAGCGCCGCATCAAAACGCATAGTACTTTGTTACCACGTGTTTTGGCACGTGTGTTAGGAATTATTGACATCACTGCACATGCGCTAAAAAGGCCGGCTCATTTTTGTGCGTTGCAGGATTTTTGGTGCATTCCCGCAATGCACAAGTATGAACGTATACAAAGTGTTCCTTCTTTCTGTATTTTCATGATCTTTTCTACTTTGTTATGAAAAAAACCCTTTTGCCTTTCTTAAAGCACTTTTTAAACAGCATTTTTTTTTGCTTTCAGTTCACTAATTAGGGGAGTGGTTAAGTGTTTGCAGCTGTGATATAAGCAAGTGCACAACTCACTGAGCTTGCTCACTAGGATTGCAAACAAGTGGATTGGAATAAGTGCAGTTAAAACACAGGAGTTTAAACAGAAGGAGTTTACACTCTGTATGTAACATAGCATTTACATTACTTTAAGTAACATTTGATCGTATGTTATATATGTATTGTAACTTGAAAACCAAAAAAATCCGCAGCCAGAAGTTGACACACATACATCAGTCACACTGTTATTATATCCACAAGCAAATATTACTTCTGTCTAAGCATGCCACACCTGGGAACCAAGCTCATGGCTGCACAAGCTCACATGAGCACAACTGACGCCTTTACCCCCTGAGCTACAGCCAGAACCACTTCTGACAGCTTCCGAAAACTAGGCCTTTGTTAGACATAGAAAAGAACCACTAGTAAACCTACAGCTGGTTGAAACCTGGGTTCTATATCTAATATAGGCCTCCTTTTTGGCAGGTCTCACAAACGCTTCTGGGCGTGGCGTAGTGGGCTAATGCGCCCTGCTAGCAACTATGAGGTTGTCAGTTCAAATCCCGTGTGGGCCAAGCTAAACAAAATGTGAATCGATTAAAATTGACCAGGGTTGCCAAATTGGTTACAGAAAAAGTTCTGTAGGGCCTGGAAGGAAGGAAGGAAGGGGAGGCGGGGAACGTGGACTGCTGTGCTAAAAAGGTGATTGGGGATATGGGTGCATAGTGACATGGGAGGGGAATGCTTGGGGAACAGTCAGGGCCTGTATACCGAGGGGAAGATGAAGTGCTCTACCCCCCTATAGAGAAGCAGTGTAACAGGGAATGCAAAAGAAGGGTGCCCAAGGGAATAGATGGGTCCTACTAGGAGGGTAGCAGGTGTTTGTGGGGTACTCATAGATGGAGATGGTAAGCAACATAGGGGGTGCCTGAGACTGGGGGTACCCAATGGAACAGATGGGTTCTACTAGGAGGGAGAGCAGGTGTACCAAAGGCGTGTGGGATTCTGGGGTGTGGGGGTATCCAAGGGATTACATGGGGTTGTGGGCTAACCAAAGGAGTAGATGGGAGGGATGCAGGAGATTGGGGGGTGGATACCAAAAGTGCAGGAGTACCCTGGATGAACTTGGTCTATTTCTGCTCCACTGCCAACATAACCCCCACTTTTTAGATGAGGGGTGCAGGAGTCTGGGGGTACCCAAGGGCATAGATGGCTTTTACTAGGAGGGGGAGCAGGTGTTTGTGGGGGTACCAAAGGGTGCAGGAGTCTGGGGGTACCCAAGTCAAAAGATGGGTTCTACTAGGAGGGGGAGCAGGTGTTTGTGGGGGTACCAAAGGGTGCAGGAGTCTGGGGGTACCCAAAGCAAAAGATGGGTTCTACTAGGAGGGGGAGCAGGTGTTTGTGGGGGTACCAAAGGGTGCAGGAGTCTGGGGGTACCCAAAGCAAAAGATGGGTTCTACTAGGAGGGGGAGCAGGTGTTTGTGGGGGTACCAAAGGGTGCAGGAGTCTGGGGGTACCCAAAGCAAAAGATGAGTTCTACTAGGAGGGGAGCAGGTGTTTGTGGGGGTACCAAAGGGTGCAGGAGTCTGGGGGTACCCAAGTCAAAAGATGGGTTCTACTAGGAGGGGGAGCAGGTGTTTGTGGGGGTACCCAAGGGTGCAGGAGTCTGGGGGTACCCAAAGCAAAAGATGGGTTCTACTAGGAGGGGAGCAGGTGTTTGTGGGGGTACCAAAGGGTGCAGGAGTCTGGGGGTACCCAAAGCAAAAGATGGGTTCTACTAGGAGGGGGAGCAGGTGTTTGTGGGGGTACCAAAGGGTGCAGGAGTCTGGGGGTACCCAAAGCAAAAGATGAGTTCTACTAGGAGGGGAGCAGGTGTTTGTGGGGGTACCAAAGGGTGCAGGAGTCTGGGGGTACCCAAGTCAAAAGATGGGTTCTACTAGGAGGGGGAGCAGGTGTTTGTGGGGGTACCCAAGGGTGCAGGAGTCTGGGGGTACCCAAAGCAAAAGATGGGTTCTACTAGGAGGGGAGCAGGTGTTTGTGGGGGTACCAAAGGGTGCAGGAGTCTGGGGGTACCCAAAGCAAAAGATGGGTTCTACTAGGAGGGGGAGCAGGTGTTTGTGGGGGTACCAAAGGGTGCAGGAGTCTGGGGGTACCCAAAGCAAAAGATGGGTTCTACTAGGAGGGGGAGCAGATGTTTGTGGGGGTACCAAAGGAGTGCAGGAGTCTGGGGGTACCCATCTACCCAAGGGAATAGATGGGTTCTACCCAAGGGATTAGATAGGGTTGTGGGGTAACCAAAGGAGTAGATGGGAGGGATGCAGGAGATTGGGGGGGGGGTGGCTACCCAAGGTAGTAATTAGCACGAGTGAGGGAGGGATAGCAAAAGTGCAGGAAGTACCCTGGATGAACATACTGCTCCCCTGCCAACATAAGCCCCCTTTTACTAATCACCCCCAAATCCCCTTTAGTTTTCCCAATCCCTTCCTTTGAAGCACCTAGGATAGCGCTTCCCCTTCCGTGACGCTAAGCCTCCCTTAACTTCTCCTTAGACCACCACTTACTGCCCACACCTAACACCATGGCCTAGATGGGAGAGGTTCCATGCCTTAACCACCACCATCCCTGCTTTGTTCTCCCACATCCCGATCACCTCCTTTGCTGCACCCATGAGACAGCTTTCCCTTCTTCTATTGTGCTCCCCCAATTTCCCCTCCCTTCTAGAACCCAACACACTTAGGTCATTCCTGCTGCAGCCTCCAGGCCAATCACACGCTATTGTTTCATCAATCCAAGCATACCGCTGCCGGGATTCAAACTCACAACTGCACAAGTGCACATGAGCACAACTGGCGCATATACCCACTGAGCCACAGCCAGAGTTGCTTGTCACACCTCTCAAAAACTAGGGCTTTGTTAGACATAGAAACTTGCCAATAAATTTACAGCTGGCTGAGACGTGGGTTCTGTGTCTAATATGGCCCTCCCTTTTGGCAGGACTCACAAGCAGCTCTGGCCATGGCTGAGTGGGTAAAGCCACCTTTTGAGTAAATGCGAGTCTGAATCCTGCGTGCAGGTACCATGTTTTATTTTAATGGCTGTTCAAAAAACATGCGCACGAAGGCCATGACCCTTTTTCAAAATAGCGCCGCATCAAAACGCATAGTACTTTGTTACCACGTGTTTTGGCACGTGTGTTAGGAATTATTGACATCACTGCACATGCGCTAAAAAGGCCGGCTCATTTTTGTGCGTTGCAGGATTTTTGGTGCATTCCCGCAATGCACAAGTATGAACGTATACAAAGTGTTCCTTCTTTCTGTATTTTCATGATCTTTTCTACTTTGTTATGAAAAAAACCCTTTTGCCTTTCTTAAAGCACTTTTTAAACAGCATTTTTTTTTGCTTTCAGTTCACTAATTAGGGGAGTGGTTAAGTGTTTGCAGCTGTGATATAAGCAAGTGCACAACTCACTGAGCTTGCTCACTAGGATTGCAAACAAGTGGATTGGAATAAGTGCAGTTAAAACACAGGAGTTTAAACAGAAGGAGTTTACACTCTGTATGTAACATAGCATTTACATTACTTTAAGTAACATTTGATCGTATGTTATATATGTATTGTAACTTGAAAACCAAAAAAATCCGCAGCCAGAAGTTGACACACATACATCAGTCACACTGTTATTATATCCACAAGCAAATATTACTTCTGTCTAAGCATGCCACACCTGGGAACCAAGCTCATGGCCGCACAAGCTCACATGAGCACAACTGACGCCTTTACCCCCTGAGCTACAGCCAGAACCACTTCTGACAGCTTCCGAAAACTAGGCCTTTGTTAGACATAGAAAAGAACCACTAGTAAACCTACAGCTGGTTGAAACCTGGGTTCTATATCTAATATAGGCCTCCTTTTTGGCAGGTCTCACAAACGCTTCTGGGCGTGGCGTAGTGGGCTAATGCGCCCTGCTAGCAACTATGAGGTTGTCAGTTCAAATCCCGTGTGGGCCAAGCTAAACAAAATGTGAATCGATTAAAATTGACCAGGGTTGCCAAATTGGTTACAGAAAAAGTTCTGTAGGGCCTGGAAGGAAGGAAGGAAGGAAGGGGAGGCGGGGAACGTGGACTGCTGTGCTAAAAAGGTGATTGGGGATATGGGTGCATAGTGACATGGGAGGGGAATGCTTGGGGAACAGTCAGGGCCTGTATACCGAGGGGAAGATGAAGTGCTCTACCCCCCTATAGAGAAGCAGTGTAACAGGGAATGCAAAAGAAGGGTGCCCAAGGGAATAGATGGGTCCTACTAGGAGGGTAGCAGGTGTTTGTGGGGTAATCATAGATGGAGATGGTAAGCAACATAGGGGGTGCCTGAGACTGGGGGTACCCAATGGAACAGATGGGTTCTACTAGGAGGGAGAGCAGGTGTACCAAAGGCGTGTGGGATTCTGGGGTGTGGGGGTATCCAAGGGATTACATGGGGTTGTGGGCTAACCAAAGGAGTAGATGGGAGGGATGCAGGAGATTGGGGGGTGGATACCAAAAGTGCAGGAGTACCCTGGATGAACTTGGTCTATTTCTGCTCCACTGCCAACATAACCCCCACTTTTTAGATGAGGGGTGCAGGAGTCTGGGGGTACCCAAGGGCATAGATGGCTTTTACTAGGAGGGGGAGCAGGTGTTTGTGGGGGTACCAAAGGGTGCAGGAGTCTGGGGGTACCCAAGTCAAAAGATGGGTTCTACTAGGAGGGGGAGCAGGTGTTTGTGGGGGTACCAAAGGGTGCAGGAGTCTGGGGGTACCCAAAGCAAAAGATGGGTTCTACTAGGAGGGGGAGCAGGTGTTTGTGGGGGTACCAAAGGGTGCAGGAGTCTGGGGGTACCCAAAGCAAAAGATGAGTTCTACTAGGAGGGGAGCAGGTGTTTGTGGGGGTACCAAAGGGTGCAGGAGTCTGGGGGTACCCAAGTCAAAAGATGGGTTCTACTAGGAGGGGGAGCAGGTGTTTGTGGGGGTACCCAAGGGTGCAGGAGTCTGGGGGTACCCAAAGCAAAAGATGGGTTCTACTAGGAGGGGAGCAGGTGTTTGTGGGGGTACCAAAGGGTGCAGGAGTCTGGGGGTACCCAAAGCAAAAGATGGGTTCTACTAGGAGGGGGAGCAGGTGTTTGTGGGGGTACCAAAGGGTGCAGGAGTCTGGGGGTACCCAAAGCAAAAGATGAGTTCTACTAGGAGGGGAGCAGGTGTTTGTGGGGGTACCAAAGGGTGCAGGAGTCTGGGGGTACCCAAGTCAAAAGATGGGTTCTACTAGGAGGGGGAGCAGGTGTTTGTGGGGGTACCCAAGGGTGCAGGAGTCTGGGGGTACCCAAAGCAAAAGATGGGTTCTACTAGGAGGGGAGCAGGTGTTTGTGGGGGTACCAAAGGGTGCAGGAGTCTGGGGGTACCCAAAGCAAAAGATGGGTTCTACTAGGAGGGGGAGCAGGTGTTTGTGGGGGTACCAAAGGGTGCAGGAGTCTGGGGGTACCCAAAGCAAAAGATGGGTTCTACTAGGAGGGGGAGCAGATGTTTGTGGGGGTACCAAAGGAGTGCAGGAGTCTGGGGGTACCCATCTACCCAAGGGAATAGATGGGTTCTACCCAAGGGATTAGATAGGGTTGTGGGGTAACCAAAGGAGTAGATGGGAGGGATGCAGGAGATTGGGGGGGGGGGGGTGGCTACCCAAGGTAGTAATTAGCACGAGTGAGGGAGGGATAGCAAAAGTGCAGGAAGTACCCTGGATGAACATACTGCTCCCCTGCCAACATAAGCCCCCTTTTACTAATCACCCCCAAATCCCCTTTAGTTTTCCCAATCCCTTCCTTTGAAGCACCTAGGATAGCGCTTCCCCTTCCGTGACGCTAAGCCTCCCTTAACTTCTCCTTAGACCACCACTTACTGCCCACACCTAACACCATGGCCTAGATGGGAGAGGTTCCATGCCTTAACCACCACCATCCCTGCTTTGTTCTCCCACATCCCGATCACCTCCTTTGCTGCACCCATGAGACAGCTTTCCCTTCTTCTATTGTGCTCCCCCAATTTCCCCTCCCTTCTAGAACCCAACACACTTAGGTCATTCCTGCTGCAGCCTCCAGGCCAATCACACGCTATTGTTTCATCAATCCAAGCATACCGCTGCCGGGATTCAAACTCACAACTGCACAAGTGCACATGAGCACAACTGGCGCATATACCCACTGAGCCACAGCCAGAGTTGCTTGTCACACCTCTCAAAAACTAGGGCTTTGTTAGACATAGAAACTTGCCAATAAATTTACAGCTGGCTGAGACGTGGGTTCTGTGTCTAATATGGCCCTCCCTTTTGGCAGGACTCACAAGCAGCTCTGGCCATGGCTGAGTGGGTAAAGCCACCTTTTGAGTAAATGCGAGTCTGAATCCTGCGTGCAGGTACCATGTTTTATTTTAATGGCTGTTCAAAAAACATGCGCACGAAGGCCATGACCCTTTTTCAAAATAGCGCCGCATCAAAACGCATAGTACTTTGTTACCACGTGTTTTGGCACGTGTGTTAGGAATTATTGACATCACTGCACATGCGCTAAAAAGGCCGGCTCATTTTTGTGCGTTGCAGGATTTTTGGTGCATTCCCGCAATGCACAAGTATGAACGTATACAAAGTGTTCCTTCTTTCTGTATTTTCATGATCTTTTCTACTTTGTTATGAAAAAAACCCTTTTGCCTTTCTTAAAGCACTTTTTAAACAGCATTTTTTTTTGCTTTCAGTTCACTAATTAGGGGAGTGGTTAAGTGTTTGCAGCTGTGATATAAGCAAGTGCACAACTCACTGAGCTTGCTCACTAGGATTGCAAACAAGTGGATTGGAATAAGTGCAGTTAAAACACAGGAGTTTAAACAGAAGGAGTTTACACTCTGTATGTAACATAGCATTTACATTACTTTAAGTAACATTTGATCGTATGTTATATATGTATTGTAACTTGAAAACCAAAAAAATCCGCAGCCAGAAGTTGACACACATACATCAGTCACACTGTTATTATATCCACAAGCAAATATTACTTCTGTCTAAGCATGCCACACCTGGGAACCAAGCTCATGGCCGCACAAGCTCACATGAGCACAACTGACGCCTTTACCCCCTGAGCTACAGCCAGAACCACTTCTGACAGCTTCCGAAAACTAGGCCTTTGTTAGACATAGAAAAGAACCACTAGTAAACCTACAGCTGGTTGAAACCTGGGTTCTATATCTAATATAGGCCTCCTTTTTGGCAGGTCTCACAAACGCTTCTGGGCGTGGCGTAGTGGGCTAATGCGCCCTGCTAGCAACTATGAGGTTGTCAGTTCAAATCCCGTGTGGGCCAAGCTAAACAAAATGTGAATCGATTAAAATTGACCAGGGTTGCCAAATTGGTTACAGAAAAAGTTCTGTAGGGCCTGGAAGGAAGGAAGGAAGGGGAGGCGGGGAACGTGGACTGCTGTGCTAAAAAGGTGATTGGGGATATGGGTGCATAGTGACATGGGAGGGGAATGCTTGGGGAACAGTCAGGGCCTGTATACCGAGGGGAAGATGAAGTGCTCTACCCCCCTATAGAGAAGCAGTGTAACAGGGAATGCAAAAGAAGGGTGCCCAAGGGAATAGATGGGTCCTACTAGGAGGGTAGCAGGTGTTTGTGGGGTACTCATAGATGGAGATGGTAAGCAACATAGGGGGTGCCTGAGACTGGGGGTACCCAATGGAACAGATGGGTTCTACTAGGAGGGAGAGCAGGTGTACCAAAGGCGTGTGGGATTCTGGGGTGTGGGGGTATCCAAGGGATTACATGGGGTTGTGGGCTAACCAAAGGAGTAGATGGGAGGGATGCAGGAGATTGGGGGGTGGATACCAAAAGTGCAGGAGTACCCTGGATGAACTTGGTCTATTTCTGCTCCACTGCCAACATAACCCCCACTTTTTAGATGAGGGGTGCAGGAGTCTGGGGGTACCCAAGGGCATAGATGGCTTTTACTAGGAGGGGGAGCAGGTGTTTGTGGGGGTACCAAAGGGTGCAGGAGTCTGGGGGTACCCAAGTCAAAAGATGGGTTCTACTAGGAGGGGGAGCAGGTGTTTGTGGGGGTACCAAAGGGTGCAGGAGTCTGGGGGTACCCAAAGCAAAAGATGGGTTCTACTAGGAGGGGGAGCAGGTGTTTGTGGGGGTACCAAAGGGTGCAGGAGTCTGGGGGTACCCAAAGCAAAAGATGAGTTCTACTAGGAGGGGAGAAGGTGTTTGTGGGGGTACCAAAGGGTGCAGGAGTCTGGGGGTACCCAAGTCAAAAGATGGGTTCTACTAGGAGGGGGAGCAGGTGTTTGTGGGGGTACCCAAGGGTGCAGGAGTCTGGGGGTACCCAAAGCAAAAGATGGGTTCTACTAGGAGGGGAGCAGGTGTTTGTGGGGGTACCAAAGGGTGCAGGAGTCTGGGGGTACCCAAAGCAAAAGATGGGTTCTACTAGGAGGGGGAGCAGGTGTTTGTGGGGGTACCAAAGGGTGCAGGAGTCTGGGGGTACCCAAAGCAAAAGATGAGTTCTACTAGGAGGGGAGCAGGTGTTTGTGGGGGTACCAAAGGGTGCAGGAGTCTGGGGGTACCCAAGTCAAAAGATGGGTTCTACTAGGAGGGGGAGCAGGTGTTTGTGGGGGTACCCAAGGGTGCAGGAGTCTGGGGGTACCCAAAGCAAAAGATGGGTTCTACTAGGAGGGGAGCAGGTGTTTGTGGGGGTACCAAAGGGTGCAGGAGTCTGGGGGTACCCAAAGCAAAAGATGGGTTCTACTAGGAGGGGGAGCAGGTGTTTGTGGGGGTACCAAAGGGTGCAGGAGTCTGGGGGTACCCAAAGCAAAAGATGGGTTCTACTAGGAGGGGGAGCAGATGTTTGTGGGGGTACCAAAGGAGTGCAGGAGTCTGGGGGTACCCATCTACCCAAGGGAATAGATGGGTTCTACCCAAGGGATTAGATAGGGTTGTGGGGTAACCAAAGGAGTAGATGGGAGGGATGCAGGAGATTGGGGGGGGGGGGGTGGCTACCCAAGGTAGTAATTAGCACGAGTGAGGGAGGGATAGCAAAAGTGCAGGAAGTACCCTGGATGAACATACTGCTCCCCTGCCAACATAAGCCCCCTTTTACTAATCACCCCCAAATCCCCTTTAGTTTTCCCAATCCCTTCCTTTGAAGCACCTAGGATAGCGCTTCCCCTTCCGTGACGCTAAGCCTCCCTTAACTTCTCCTTAGACCACCACTTACTGCCCACACCTAACACCATGGCCTAGATGGGAGAGGTTCCATGCCTTAACCACCACCATCCCTGCTTTGTTCTCCCACATCCCGATCACCTCCTTTGCTGCACCCATGAGACAGCTTTCCCTTCTTCTATTGTGCTCCCCCAATTTCCCCTCCCTTCTAGAACCCAACACACTTAGGTCATTCCTGCTGCAGCCTCCAGGCCAATCACACGCTATTGTTTCATCAATCCAAGCATACCGCTGCCGGGATTCAAACTCACAACTGCACAAGTGCACATGAGCACAACTGGCGCATATACCCACTGAGCCACAGCCAGAGTTGCTTGTCACACCTCTCAAAAACTAGGGCTTTGTTAGACATAGAAACTTGCCAATAAATTTACAGCTGGCTGAGACGTGGGTTCTGTGTCTAATATGGCCCTCCCTTTTGGCAGGACTCACAAGCAGCTCTGGCCATGGCTGAGTGGGTAAAGCCACCTTTTGAGTAAATGCGAGTCTGAATCCTGCGTGCAGGTACCATGTTTTATTTTAATGGCTGTTCAAAAAACATGCGCACGAAGGCCATGACCCTTTTTCAAAATAGCGCCGCATCAAAACGCATAGTACTTTGTTACCACGTGTTTTGGCACGTGTGTTAGGAATTATTGACATCACTGCACATGCGCTAAAAAGGCCGGCTCATTTTTGTGCGTTGCAGGATTTTTGGTGCATTCCCGCAATGCACAAGTATGAACGTATACAAAGTGTTCCTTCTTTCTGTATTTTCATGATCTTTTCTACTTTGTTATGAAAAAAACCCTTTTGCCTTTCTTAAAGCACTTTTTAAACAGCATTTTTTTTTGCTTTCAGTTCACTAATTAGGGGAGTGGTTAAGTGTTTGCAGCTGTGATATAAGCAAGTGCACAACTCACTGAGCTTGCTCACTAGGATTGCAAACAAGTGGATTGGAATAAGTGCAGTTAAAACACAGGAGTTTAAACAGAAGGAGTTTACACTCTGTATGTAACATAGCATTTACATTACTTTAAGTAACATTTGATCGTATGTTATATATGTATTGTAACTTGAAAACCAAAAAAATCCGCAGCCAGAAGTTGACACACATACATCAGTCACACTGTTATTATATCCACAAGCAAATATTACTTCTGTCTAAGCATGCCACACCTGGGAACCAAGCTCATGGCCGCACAAGCTCACATGAGCACAACTGACGCCTTTACCCCCTGAGCTACAGCCAGAACCACTTCTGACAGCTTCCGAAAACTAGGCCTTTGTTAGACATAGAAAAGAACCACTAGTAAACCTACAGCTGGTTGAAACCTGGGTTCTATATCTAATATAGGCCTCCTTTTTGGCAGGTCTCACAAACGCTTCTGGGCGTGGCGTAGTGGGCTAATGCGCCCTGCTAGCAACTATGAGGTTGTCAGTTCAAATCCCGTGTGGGCCAAGCTAAACAAAATGTGAATCGATTAAAATTGACCAGGGTTGCCAAATTGGTTACAGAAAAAGTTCTGTAGGGCCTGGAAGGAAGGAAGGAAGGGGAGGCGGGGAACGTGGACTGCTGTGCTAAAAAGGTGATTGGGGATATGGGTGCATAGTGACATGGGAGGGGAATGCTTGGGGAACAGTCAGGGCCTGTATACCGAGGGGAAGATGAAGTGCTCTACCCCCCTATAGAGAAGCAGTGTAACAGGGAATGCAAAAGAAGGGTGCCCAAGGGAATAGATGGGTCCTACTAGGAGGGTAGCAGGTGTTTGTGGGGTACTCATAGATGGAGATGGTAAGCAACATAGGGGGTGCCTGAGACTGGGGGTACCCAATGGAACAGATGGGTTCTACTAGGAGGGAGAGCAGGTGTACCAAAGGCGTGTGGGATTCTGGGGTGTGGGGGTATCCAAGGGATTACATGGGGTTGTGGGCTAACCAAAGGAGTAGATGGGAGGGATGCAGGAGATTGGGGGGTGGATACCAAAAGTGCAGGAGTACCCTGGATGAACTTGGTCTATTTCTGCTCCACTGCCAACATAACCCCCACTTTTTAGATGAGGGGTGCAGGAGTCTGGGGGTACCCAAGGGCATAGATGGCTTTTACTAGGAGGGGGAGCAGGTGTTTGTGGGGGTACCAAAGGGTGCAGGAGTCTGGGGGTACCCAAGTCAAAAGATGGGTTCTACTAGGAGGGGGAGCAGGTGTTTGTGGGGGTACCAAAGGGTGCAGGAGTCTGGGGGTACCCAAAGCAAAAGATGGGTTCTACTAGGAGGGGGAGCAGGTGTTTGTGGGGGTACCAAAGGGTGCAGGAGTCTGGGGGTACCCAAAGCAAAAGATGAGCTCTACTAGGAGGGGAGCAGGTGTTTGTGGGGGTACCAAAGGGTGCAGGAGTCTGGGGGTACCCAAGTCAAAAGATGGGTTCTACTAGGAGGGGGAGCAGGTGTTTGTGGGGGTACCCAAGGGTGCAGGAGTCTGGGGGTACCCAAAGCAAAAGATGGGTTCTACTAGGAGGGGAGCAGGTGTTTGTGGGGGTACCAAAGGGTGCAGGAGTCTGGGGGTACCCAAAGCAAAAGATGGGTTCTACTAGGAGGGGGAGCAGGTGTTTGTGGGGGTACCAAAGGGTGCAGGAGTCTGGGGGTACCCAAAGCAAAAGATGAGTTCTACTAGGAGGGGAGCAGGTGTTTGTGGGGGTACCAAAGGGTGCAGGAGTCTGGGGGTACCCAAGTCAAAAGATGGGTTCTACTAGGAGGGGGAGCAGGTGTTTGTGGGGGTACCCAAGGGTGCAGGAGTCTGGGGGTACCCAAAGCAAAAGATGGGTTCTACTAGGAGGGGAGCAGGTGTTTGTGGGGGTACCAAAGGGTGCAGGAGTCTGGGGGTACCCAAAGCAAAAGATGGGTTCTACTAGGAGGGGGAGCAGGTGTTTGTGGGGGTACCAAAGGGTGCAGGAGTCTGGGGGTACCCAAAGCAAAAGATGGGTTCTACTAGGAGGGGGAGCAGATGTTTGTGGGGGTACCAAAGGAGTGCAGGAGTCTGGGGGTACCCATCTACCCAAGGGAATAGATGGGTTCTACCCAAGGGATTAGATAGGGTTGTGGGGTAACCAAAGGAGTAGATGGGAGGGATGCAGGAGATTGGGGGGGGGGGGGGGGTGGCTACCCAAGGTAGTAATTAGCACGAGTGAGGGAGGGATAGCAAAAGTGCAGGAAGTACCCTGGATGAACATACTGCTCCCCTGCCAACATAAGCCCCCTTTTACTAATCACCCCCAAATCCCCTTTAGTTTTCCCAATCCCTTCCTTTGAAGCACCTAGGATAGCGCTTCCCCTTCCGTGACGCTAAGCCTCCCTTAACTTCTCCTTAGACCACCACTTACTGCCCACACCTAACACCATGGCCTAGATGGGAGAGGTTCCATGCCTTAACCACCACCATCCCTGCTTTGTTCTCCCACATCCCGATCACCTCCTTTGCTGCACCCATGAGACAGCTTTCCCTTCTTCTATTGTGCTCCCCCAATTTCCCCTCCCTTCTAGAACCCAACACACTTAGGTCATTCCTGCTGCAGCCTCCAGGCCAATCACACGCTATTGTTTCATCAATCCAAGCATACCGCTGCCGGGATTCAAACTCACAACTGCACAAGTGCACATGAGCACAACTGGCGCATATACCCACTGAGCCACAGCCAGAGTTGCTTGTCACACCTCTCAAAAACTAGGGCTTTGTTAGACATAGAAACTTGCCAATAAATTTACAGCTGGCTGAGACGTGGGTTCTGTGTCTAATATGGCCCTCCCTTTTGGCAGGACTCACAAGCAGCTCTGGCCATGGCTGAGTGGGTAAAGCCACCTTTTGAGTAAATGCGAGTCTGAATCCTGCGTGCAGGTACCATGTTTTATTTTAATGGCTGTTCAAAAAACATGCGCACGAAGGCCATGACCCTTTTTCAAAATAGCGCCGCATCAAAACGCATAGTACTTTGTTACCACGTGTTTTGGCACGTGTGTTAGGAATTATTGACATCACTGCACATGCGCTAAAAAGGCCGGCTCATTTTTGTGCGTTGCAGGATTTTTGGTGCATTCCTGCAATGCACAAGTATGAACGTATACAAAGTGTTCCTTCTTTCTGTATTTTCATGATCTTTTCTACTTTGTTATGAAAAAAACCCTTTTGCCTTTCTTAAAGCACTTTTTAAACAGCATTTTTTTTTGCTTTCAGTTCACTAATTAGGGGAGTGGTTAAGTGTTTGCAGCTGTGATATAAGCAAGTGCACAACTCACTGAGCTTGCTCACTAGGATTGCAAACAAGTGGATTGGAATAAGTGCAGTTAAAACACAGGAGTTTAAACAGAAGGAGTTTACACTCTGTATGTAACATAGCATTTACATTACTTTAAGTAACATTTGATCGTATGTTATATATGTATTGTAACTTGAAAACCAAAAAAATCCGCAGCCAGAAGTTGACACACATACATCAGTCACACTGTTATTATATCCACAAGCAAATATTACTTCTGTCTAAGCATGCCACACCTGGGAACCAAGCTCATGGCCGCACAAGCTCACATGAGCACAACTGACGCCTTTACCCCCTGAGCTACAGCCAGAACCACTTCTGACAGCTTCCGAAAACTAGGCCTTTGTTAGACATAGAAAAGAACCACTAGTAAACCTACAGCTGGTTGAAACCTGGGTTCTATATCTAATATAGGCCTCCTTTTTGGCAGGTCTCACAAACGCTTCTGGGCGTGGCGTAGTGGGCTAATGCGCCCTGCTAGCAACTATGAGGTTGTCAGTTCAAATCCCGTGTGGGCCAAGCTAAACAAAATGTGAATCGATTAAAATTGACCAGGGTTGCCAAATTGGTTACAGAAAAAGTTCTGTAGGGCCTGGAAGGAAGGAAGGAAGGGGAGGCGGGGAACGTGGACTGCTGTGCTAAAAAGGTGATTGGGGATATGGGTGCATAGTGACATGGGAGGGGAATGCTTGGGGAACAGTCAGGGCCTGTATACCGAGGGGAAGATGAAGTGCTCTACCCCCCTATAGAGAAGCAGTGTAACAGGGAATGCAAAAGAAGGGTGCCCAAGGGAATAGATGGGTCCTACTAGGAGGGTAGCAGGTGTTTGTGGGGTACTCATAGATGGAGATGGTAAGCAACATAGGGGGTGCCTGAGACTGGGGGTACCCAATGGAACAGATGGGTTCTACTAGGAGGGAGAGCAGGTGTACCAAAGGCGTGTGGGATTCTGGGGTGTGGGGGTATCCAAGGGATTACATGGGGTTGTGGGCTAACCAAAGGAGTAGATGGGAGGGATGCAGGAGATTGGGGGGTGGATACCAAAAGTGCAGGAGTACCCTGGATGAACTTGGTCTATTTCTGCTCCACTGCCAACATAACCCCCACTTTTTAGATGAGGGGTGCAGGAGTCTGGGGGTACCCAAGGGCATAGATGGCTTTTACTAGGAGGGGGAGCAGGTGTTTGTGGGGGTACCAAAGGGTGCAGGAGTCTGGGGGTACCCAAGTCAAAAGATGGGTTCTACTAGGAGGGGGAGCAGGTGTTTGTGGGGGTACCAAAGGGTGCAGGAGTCTGGGGGTACCCAAAGCAAAAGATGGGTTCTACTAGGAGGGGGAGCAGGTGTTTGTGGGGGTACCAAAGGGTGCAGGAGTCTGGGGGTACCCAAAGCAAAAGATGAGTTCTACTAGGAGGGGAGCAGGTGTTTGTGGGGGTACCAAAGGGTGCAGGAGTCTGGGGGTACCCAAGTCAAAAGATGGGTTCTACTAGGAGGGGGAGCAGGTGTTTGTGGGGGTACCCAAGGGTGCAGGAGTCTGGGGGTACCCAAAGCAAAAGATGGGTTCTACTAGGAGGGGAGCAGGTGTTTGTGGGGGTACCAAAGGGTGCAGGAGTCTGGGGGTACCCAAAGCAAAAGATGGGTTCTACTAGGAGGGGGAGCAGGTGTTTGTGGGGGTACCAAAGGGTGCAGGAGTCTGGGGGTACCCAAAGCAAAAGATGAGTTCTACTAGGAGGGGAGCAGGTGTTTGTGGGGGTACCAAAGGGTGCAGGAGTCTGGGGGTACCCAAGTCAAAAGATGGGTTCTACTAGGAGGGGGAGCAGGTGTTTGTGGGGGTACCCAAGGGTGCAGGAGTCTGGGGGTACCCAAAGCAAAAGATGGGTTCTACTAGGAGGGGAGCAGGTGTTTGTGGGGGTACCAAAGGGTGCAGGAGTCTGGGGGTACCCAAAGCAAAAGATGGGTTCTACTAGGAGGGGGAGCAGGTGTTTGTGGGGGTACCAAAGGGTGCAGGAGTCTGGGGGTACCCAAAGCAAAAGATGGGTTCTACTAGGAGGGGGAGCAGATGTTTGTGGGGGTACCAAAGGAGTGCAGGAGTCTGGGGGTACCCATCTACCCAAGGGAATAGATGGGTTCTACCCAAGGGATTAGATAGGGTTGTGGGGTAACCAAAGGAGTAGATGGGAGGGATGCAGGAGATTGGGGGGGGGGGGTGGCTACCCAAGGTAGTAATTAGCACGAGTGAGGGAGGGATAGCAAAAGTGCAGGAAGTACCCTGGATGAACATACTGCTCCCCTGCCAACATAAGCCCCCTTTTACTAATCACCCCCAAATCCCCTTTAGTTTTCCCAATCCCTTCCTTTGAAGCACCTAGGATAGCGCTTCCCCTTCCGTGACGCTAAGCCTCCCTTAACTTCTCCTTAGACCACCACTTACTGCCCACACCTAACACCATGGCCTAGATGGGAGAGGTTCCATGCCTTAACCACCACCATCCCTGCTTTGTTCTCCCACATCCCGATCACCTCCTTTGCTGCACCCATGAGACAGCTTTCCCTTCTTCTATTGTGCTCCCCCAATTTCCCCTCCCTTCTAGAACCCAACACACTTAGGTCATTCCTGCTGCAGCCTCCAGGCCAATCACACGCTATTGTTTCATCAATCCAAGCATACCGCTGCCGGGATTCAAACTCACAACTGCACAAGTGCACATGAGCACAACTGGCGCATATACCCACTGAGCCACAGCCAGAGTTGCTTGTCACACCTCTCAAAAACTAGGGCTTTGTTAGACATAGAAACTTGCCAATAAATTTACAGCTGGCTGAGACGTGGGTTCTGTGTCTAATATGGCCCTCCCTTTTGGCAGGACTCACAAGCAGCTCTGGCCATGGCTGAGTGGGTAAAGCCACCTTTTGAGTAAATGCGAGTCTGAATCCTGCGTGCAGGTACCATGTTTTATTTTAATGGCTGTTCAAAAAACATGCGCACGAAGGCCATGACCCTTTTTCAAAATAGCGCCGCATCAAAACGCATAGTACTTTGTTACCACGTGTTTTGGCACGTGTGTTAGGAATTATTGACATCACTGCACATGCGCTAAAAAGGCCGGCTCATTTTTGTGCGTTGCAGGATTTTTGGTGCATTCCCGCAATGCACAAGTATGAACGTATACAAAGTGTTCCTTCTTTCTGTATTTTCATGATCTTTTCTACTTTGTTATGAAAAAAACCCTTTTGCCTTTCTTAAAGCACTTTTTAAACAGCATTTTTTTTTGCTTTCAGTTCACTAATTAGGGGAGTGGTTAAGTGTTTGCAGCTGTGATATAAGCAAGTGCACAACTCACTGAGCTTGCTCACTAGGATTGCAAACAAGTGGATTGGAATAAGTGCAGTTAAAACACAGGAGTTTAAACAGAAGGAGTTTACACTCTGTATGTAACATAGCATTTACATTACTTTAAGTAACATTTGATCGTATGTTATATATGTATTGTAACTTGAAAACCAAAAAAATCCGCAGCCAGAAGTTGACACACATACATCAGTCACACTGTTATTATATCCACAAGCAAATATTACTTCTGTCTAAGCATGCCACACCTGGGAACCAAGCTCATTGCCGCACAAGCTCACATGAGCACAACTGACGCCTTTACCCCCTGAGCTACAGCCAGAACCACTTCTGACAGCTTCCGAAAACTAGGCCTTTGTTAGACATAGAAAAGAACCACTAGTAAACCTACAGCTGGTTGAAACCTGGGTTCTATATCTAATATAGGCCTCCTTTTTGGCAGCTCTCACAAACGCTTCTGGGCGTGGCGTAGTGGGCTAATGCGCCCTGCTAGCAACTATGAGGTTGTCAGTTCAAATCCCGTGTGGGCCAAGCTAAACAAAATGTGAATCGATTAAAATTGACCAGGGTTGCCAAATTGGTTACAGAAAAAGTTCTGTAGGGCCTGGAAGGAAGGAAGGAAGGGGAGGCGGGGAACGTGGACTGCTGTGCTAAAAAGGTGATTGGGGATATGGGTGCATAGTGACATGGGAGGGGAATGCTTGGGGAACAGTCAGGGCCTGTATACCGAGGGGAAGATGAAGTGCTCTACCCCCCTATAGAGAAGCAGTGTAACAGGGAATGCAAAAGAAGGGTGCCCAAGGGAATAGATGGGTCCTACTAGGAGGGTAGCAGGTGTTTGTGGGGTACTCATAGATGGAGATGGTAAGCAACATAGGGGGTGCCTGAGACTGGGGGTACCCAATGGAACAGATGGGTTCTACTAGGAGGGAGAGCAGGTGTACCAAAGGCGTGTGGGATTCTGGGGTGTGGGGGTATCCAAGGGATTACATGGGGTTGTGGGCTAACCAAAGGAGTAGATGGGAGGGATGCAGGAGATTGGGGGGTGGATACCAAAAGTGCAGGAGTACCCTGGATGAACTTGGTCTATTTCTGCTCCACTGCCAACATAACCCCCACTTTTTAGATGAGGGGTGCAGGAGTCTGGGGGTACCCAAGGGCATAGATGGCTTTTACTAGGAGGGGGAGCAGGTGTTTGTGGGGGTACCAAAGGGTGCAGGAGTCTGGGGGTACCCAAGTCAAAAGATGGGTTCTACTAGGAGGGGGAGCAGGTGTTTGTGGGGGTACCAAAGGGTGCAGGAGTCTGGGGGTACCCAAGTCAAAAGATGGGTTCTACTAGGAGGGGGAGCAGGTGTTTGTGGGGGTACCAAAGGGTGCAGGAGTCTGGGGGTACCCAAAGCAAAAGATGGGTTCTACTAGGAGGGGGAGCAGGTGTTTGTGGGGGTACCAAAGGGTGCAGGAGTCTGGGGGTACCCAAAGCAAAAGATGAGTTCTACTAGGAGGGGAGCAGGTGTTTGTGGGGGTACCAAAGGGTGCAGGAGTCTGGGGGTACCCAAGTCAAAAGATGGGTTCTACTAGGAGGGGGAGCAGGTGTTTGTGGGGGTACCCAAGGGTGCAGGAGTCTGGGGGTACCCAAAGCAAAAGATGGGTTCTACTAGGAGGGGAGCAGGTGTTTGTGGGGGTACCAAAGGGTGCAGGAGTCTGGGGGTACCCAAAGCAAAAGATGGGTTCTACTAGGAGGGGGAGCAGGTGTTTGTGGGGGTACCAAAGGGTGCAGGAGTCTGGGGGTACCCAAAGCAAAAGATGAGTTCTACTAGGAGGGGAGCAGGTGTTTGTGGGGGTACCAAAGGGTGCAGGAGTCTGGGGGTACCCAAGTCAAAAGATGGGTTCTACTAGGAGGGGGAGCAGGTGTTTGTGGGGGTACCCAAGGGTGCAGGAGTCTGGGGGTACCCAAAGCAAAAGATGGGTTCTACTAGGAGGGGAGCAGGTGTTTGTGGGGGTACCAAAGGGTGCAGGAGTCTGGGGGTACCCAAAGCAAAAGATGGGTTCTACTAGGAGGGGGAGCAGGTGTTTGTGGGGGTACCAAAGGGTGCAGGAGTCTGGGGGTACCCAAAGCAAAAGATGGGTTCTACTAGGAGGGGGAGCAGATGTTTGTGGGGGTACCAAAGGAGTGCAGGAGTCTGGGGGTACCCATCTACCCAAGGGAATAGATGGGTTCTACCCAAGGGATTAGATAGGGTTGTGGGGTAACCAAAGGAGTAGATGGGAGGGATGCAGGAGATTGGGGGGGGGGGGGGTGGCTACCCAAGGTAGTAATTAGCACGAGTGAGGGAGGGATAGCAAAAGTGCAGGAAGTACCCTGGATGAACATACTGCTCCCCTGCCAACATAAGCCCCCTTTTACTAATCACCCCCAAATCCCCTTTAGTTTTCCCAATCCCTTCCTTTGAAGCACCTAGGATAGCGCTTCCCCTTCCGTGACGCTAAGCCTCCCTTAACTTCTCCTTAGACCACCACTTACTGCCCACACCTAACACCATGGCCTAGATGGGAGAGGTTCCATGCCTTAACCACCACCATCCCTGCTTTGTTCTCCCACATCCCGATCACCTCCTTTGCTGCACCCATGAGACAGCTTTCCCTTCTTCTATTGTGCTCCCCCAATTTCCCCTCCCTTCCAGAACCCAACACACTTAGGTCATTCCTGCTGCAGCCTCCAGGCCAATCACACGCTATTGTTTCATCAATCCAAGCATACCGCTGCCGGGATTCAAACTCACAACTGCACAAGTGCACATGAGCACAACTGGCGCATATACCCACTGAGCCACAGCCAGAGTTGCTTGTCACACCTCTCAAAAACTAGGGCTTTGTTAGACATAGAAACTTGCCAATAAATTTACAGCTGGCTGAGACGTGGGTTCTGTGTCTAATATGGCCCTCCCTTTTGGCAGGACTCACAAGCAGCTCTGGCCATGGCTGAGTGGGTAAAGCCACCTTTTGAGTAAATGCGAGTCTGAATCCTGCGTGCAGGTACCATGTTTTATTTTAATGGCTGTTCAAAAAACATGCGCACGAAGGCCATGACCCTTTTTCAAAATAGCGCCGCATCAAAACGCATAGTACTTTGTTACCACGTGTTTTGGCACGTGTGTTAGGAATTATTGACATCACTGCACATGCGCTAAAAAGGCCGGCTCATTTTTGTGCGTTGCAGGATTTTTGGTGCATTCCCGCAATGCACAAGTATGAACGTATACAAAGTGTTCCTTCTTTCTGTATTTTCATGATCTTTTCTACTTTGTTATGAAAAAAACCCTTTTGCCTTTCTTAAAGCACTTTTTAAACAGCATTTTTTTTTGCTTTCAGTTCACTAATTAGGGGAGTGGTTAAGTGTTTGCAGCTGTGATATAAGCAAGTGCACAACTCACTGAGCTTGCTCACTAGGATTGCAAACAAGTGGATTGGAATAAGTGCAGTTAAAACACAGGAGTTTAAACAGAAGGAGTTTACACTCTGTATGTAACATAGCATTTACATTACTTTAAGTAACATTTGATCGTATGTTATATATGTATTGTAACTTGAAAACCAAAAAAATCCGCAGCCAGAAGTTGACACACATACATCAGTCACACTGTTATTATATCCACAAGCAAATATTACTTCTGTCTAAGCATGCCACACCTGGGAACCAAGCTCATGGCCGCACAAGCTCACATGAGCACAACTGACGCCTTTACCCCCTGAGCTACAGCCAGAACCACTTCTGACAGCTTCCGAAAACTAGGCCTTTGTTAGACATAGAAAAGAACCACTAGTAAACCTACAGCTGGTTGAAACCTGGGTTCTATATCTAATATAGGCCTCCTTTTTGGCAGGTCTCACAAACGCTTCTGGGCGTGGCGTAGTGGGCTAATGCGCCCTGCTAGCAACTATGAGGTTGTCAGTTCAAATCCCGTGTGGGCCAAGCTAAACAAAATGTGAATCGATTAAAATTGACCAGGGTTGCCAAATTGGTTACAGAAAAAGTTCTGTAGGGCCTGGAAGGAAGGAAGGAAGGGGAGGCGGGGAACGTGGACTGCTGTGCTAAAAAGGTGATTGGGGATATGGGTGCATAGTGACATGGGAGGGGAATGCTTGGGGAACAGTCAGGGCCTGTATACCGAGGGGAAGATGAAGTGCTCTACCCCCCTATAGAGAAGCAGTGTAACAGGGAATGCAAAAGAAGGGTGCCCAAGGGAATAGATGGGTCCTACTAGGAGGGTAGCAGGTGTTTGTGGGGTACTCATAGATGGAGATGGTAAGCAACATAGGGGGTGCCTGAGACTGGGGGTACCCAATGGAACAGATGGGTTCTACTAGGAGGGAGAGCAGGTGTACCAAAGGCGTGTGGGATTCTGGGGTGTGGGGGTATCCAAGGGATTACATGGGGTTGTGGGCTAACCAAAGGAGTAGATGGGAGGGATGCAGGAGATTGGGGGGTGGATACCAAAAGTGCAGGAGTACCCTGGATGAACTTGGTCTATTTCTGCTCCACTGCCAACATAACCCCCACTTTTTAGATGAGGGGTGCAGGAGTCTGGGGGTACCCAAGGGCATAGATGGCTTTTACTAGGAGGGGGAGCAGGTGTTTGTGGGGGTACCAAAGGGTGCAGGAGTCTGGGGGTACCCAAGTCAAAAGATGGGTTCTACTAGGAGGGGGAGCAGGTGTTTGTGGGGGTACCAAAGGGTGCAGGAAACTGGGGGTACCCAAGTCAAAAGATGGGTTCTACTAGGAGGGGGAGCAGGTGTTTGTGGGGGTACCAAAGGGTGCAGGAGTCTGGGGGTACCCAAAGCAAAAGATGGGTTCTACTAGGAGGGGGAGCAGGTGTTTGTGGGGGTACCAAAGGGTGCAGGAGTCTGGGGGTACCCAAAGCAAAAGATGAGTTCTACTAGGAGGGGAGCAGGTGTTTGTGGGGGTACCAAAGGGTGCAGGAGTCTGGGGGTACCCAAGTCAAAAGATGGGTTCTACTAGGAGGGGGAGCAGGTGTTTGTGGGGGTACCCAAGGGTGCAGGAGTCTGGGGGTACCCAAAGCAAAAGATGGGTTCTACTAGGAGGGGAGCAGGTGTTTGTGGGGGTACCAAAGGGTGCAGGAGTCTGGGGGTACCCAAAGCAAAAGATGGGTTCTACTAGGAGGGGGAGCAGGTGTTTGTGGGGGTACCAAAGGGTGCAGGAGTCTGGGGGTACCCAAAGCAAAAGATGAGTTCTACTAGGAGGGGAGCAGGTGTTTGTGGGGGTACCAAAGGGTGCAGGAGTCTGGGGGTACCCAAGTCAAAAGATGGGTTCTACTAGGAGGGGGAGCAGGTGTTTGTGGGGGTACCCAAGGGTGCAGGAGTCTGGGGGTACCCAAAGCAAAAGATGGGTTCTACTAGGAGGGGAGCAGGTGTTTGTGGGGGTACCAAAGGGTGCAGGAGTCTGGGGGTACCCAAAGCAAAAGATGGGTTCTACTAGGAGGGGGAGCAGGTGTTTGTGGGGGTACCAAAGGGTGCAGGAGTCTGGGGGTACCCAAAGCAAAAGATGGGTTCTACTAGGAGGGGGAGCAGATGTTTGTGGGGGTACCAAAGGAGTGCAGGAGTCTGGGGGTACCCATCTACCCAAGGGAATAGATGGGTTCTACCCAAGGGATTAGATAGGGTTGTGGGGTAACCAAAGGAGTAGATGGGAGGGATGCAGGAGATTGGGGGGGGGGGGGGGTGGCTACCCAAGGTAGTAATTAGCACGAGTGAGGGAGGGATAGCAAAAGTGCAGGAAGTACCCTGGATGAACATACTGCTCCCCTGCCAACATAAGCCCCCTTTTACTAATCACCCCCAAATCCCCTTTAGTTTTCCCAATCCCTTCCTTTGAAGCACCTAGGATAGCGCTTCCCCTTCCGTGACGCTAAGCCTCCCTTAACTTCTCCTTAGACCACCACTTACTGCCCACACCTAACACCATGGCCTAGATGGGAGAGGTTCCATGCCTTAACCACCACCATCCCTGCTTTGTTCTCCCACATCCCGATCACCTCCTTTGCTGCACCCATGAGACAGCTTTCCCTTCTTCTATTGTGCTCCCCCAATTTCCCCTCCCTTCTAGAACCCAACACACTTAGGTCATTCCTGCTGCAGCCTCCAGGCCAATCACACGCTATTGTTTCATCAATCCAAGCATACCGCTGCCGGGATTCAAACTCACAACTGCACAAGTGCACATGAGCACAACTGGCGCATATACCCACTGAGCCACAGCCAGAGTTGCTTGTCACACCTCTCAAAAACTAGGGCTTTGTTAGACATAGAAACTTGCCAATAAATTTACAGCTGGCTGAGACGTGGGTTCTGTGTCTAATATGGCCCTCCCTTTTGGCAGGACTCACAAGCAGCTCTGGCCATGGCTGAGTGGGTAAAGCCACCTTTTGAGTAAATGCGAGTCTGAATCCTGCGTGCAGGTACCATGTTTTATTTTAATGGCTGTTCAAAAAACATGCGCACGAAGGCCATGACCCTTTTTCAAAATAGCGCCGCATCAAAACGCATAGTACTTTGTTACCACGTGTTTTGGCACGTGTGTTAGGAATTATTGACATCACTGCACATGCGCTAAAAAGGCCGGCTCATTTTTGTGCGTTGCAGGATTTTTGGTGCATTCCCGCAATGCACAAGTATGAACGTATACAAAGTGTTCCTTCTTTCTGTATTTTCATGATCTTTTCTACTTTGTTATGAAAAAAACCCTTTTGCCTTTCTTAAAGCACTTTTTAAACAGCATTTTTTTTTGCTTTCAGTTCACTAATTAGGGGAGTGGTTAAGTGTTTGCAGCTGTGATATAAGCAAGTGCACAACTCACTGAGCTTGCTCACTAGGATTGCAAACAAGTGGATTGGAATAAGTGCAGTTAAAACACAGGAGTTTAAACAGAAGGAGTTTACACTCTGTATGTAACATAGCATTTACATTACTTTAAGTAACATTTGATCGTATGTTATATATGTATTGTAACTTGAAAACCAAAAAAATCCGCAGCCAGAAGTTGACACACATACATCAGTCACACTGTTATTATATCCACAAGCAAATATTACTTCTGTCTAAGCATGCCACACCTGGGAACCAAGCTCATGGCCGCACAAGCTCACATGAGCACAACTGACGCCTTTACCCCCTGAGCTACAGCCAGAACCACTTCTGACAGCTTCCGAAAACTAGGCCTTTGTTAGACATAGAAAAGAACCACTAGTAAACCTACAGCTGGTTGAAACCTGGGTTCTATATCTAATATAGGCCTCCTTTTTGGCAGGTCTCACAAACGCTTCTGGGCGTGGCGTAGTGGGCTAATGCGCCCTGCTAGCAACTATGAGGTTGTCAGTTCAAATCCCGTGTGGGCCAAGCTAAACAAAATGTGAATCGATTAAAATTGACCAGGGTTGCCAAATTGGTTACAGAAAAAGTTCTGTAGGGCCTGGAAGGAAGGAAGGAAGGAAGGAAGGGGAGGCGGGGAACGTGGACTGCTGTGCTAAAAAGGTGATTGGGGATATGGGTGCATAGTGACATGGGAGGGGAATGCTTGGGGAACAGTCAGGGCCTGTATACCGAGGGGAAGATGAAGTGCTCTACCCCCCTATAGAGAAGCAGTGTAACAGGGAATGCAAAAGAAGGGTGCCCAAGGGAATAGATGGGTCCTACTAGGAGGGTAGCAGGTGTTTGTGGGGTACTCATAGATGGAGATGGTAAGCAACATAGGGGGTGCCTGAGACTGGGGGTACCCAATGGAACAGATGGGTTCTACTAGGAGGGAGAGCAGGTGTACCAAAGGCGTGTGGGATTCTGGGGTGTGGGGGTATCCAAGGGATTACATGGGGTTGTGGGCTAACCAAAGGAGTAGATGGGAGGGATGCAGGAGATTGGGGGGTGGATACCAAAAGTGCAGGAGTACCCTGGATGAACTTGGTCTATTTCTGCTCCACTGCCAACATAACCCCCACTTTTTAGATGAGGGGTGCAGGAGTCTGGGGGTACCCAAGGGCATAGATGGCTTTTACTAGGAGGGGGAGCAGGTGTTTGTGGGGGTACCAAAGGGTGCAGGAGTCTGGGGGTACCCAAGTCAAAAGATGGGTTCTACTAGGAGGGGGAGCAGGTGTTTGTGGGGGTACCAAAGGGTGCAGGAAACTGGGGGTACCCAAGTCAAAAGATGGGTTCTACTAGGAGGGGGAGCAGGTGTTTGTGGGGGTACCAAAGGGTGCAGGAGTCTGGGGGTACCCAAAGCAAAAGATGGGTTCTACTAGGAGGGGGAGCAGGTGTTTGTGGGGGTACCAAAGGGTGCAGGAGTCTGGGGGTACCCAAAGCAAAAGATGAGTTCTACTAGGAGGGGAGCAGGTGTTTGTGGGGGTACCAAAGGGTGCAGGAGTCTGGGGGTACCCAAGTCAAAAGATGGGTTCTACTAGGAGGGGGAGCAGGTGTTTGTGGGGGTACCCAAGGGTGCAGGAGTCTGGGGGTACCCAAAGCAAAAGATGGGTTCTACTAGGAGGGGAGCAGGTGTTTGTGGGGGTACCAAAGGGTGCAGGAGTCTGGGGGTACCCAAAGCAAAAGATGGGTTCTACTAGGAGGGGGAGCAGGTGTTTGTGGGGGTACCAAAGGGTGCAGGAGTCTGGGGGTACCCAAAGCAAAAGATGAGTTCTACTAGGAGGGGAGCAGGTGTTTGTGGGGGTACCAAAGGGTGCAGGAGTCTGGGGGTACCCAAGTCAAAAGATGGGTTCTACTAGGAGGGGGAGCAGGTGTTTGTGGGGGTACCCAAGGGTGCAGGAGTCTGGGGGTACCCAAAGCAAAAGATGGGTTCTACTAGGAGGGGAGCAGGTGTTTGTGGGGGTACCAAAGGGTGCAGGAGTCTGGGGGTACCCAAAGCAAAAGATGGGTTCTACTAGGAGGGGGAGCAGGTGTTTGTGGGGGTACCAAAGGGTGCAGGAGTCTGGGGGTACCCAAAGCAAAAGATGGGTTCTACTAGGAGGGGGAGCAGATGTTTGTGGGGGTACCAAAGGAGTGCAGGAGTCTGGGGGTACCCATCTACCCAAGGGAATAGATGGGTTCTACCCAAGGGATTAGATAGGGTTGTGGGGTAACCAAAGGAGTAGATGGGAGGGATGCAGGAGATTGGGGGGGGGGGGGGGTGGCTACCCAAGGTAGTAATTAGCACGAGTGAGGGAGGGATAGCAAAAGTGCAGGAAGTACCCTGGATGAACATACTGCTCCCCTGCCAACATAAGCCCCCTTTTACTAATCACCCCCAAATCCCCTTTAGTTTTCCCAATCCCTTCCTTTGAAGCACCTAGGATAGCGCTTCCCCTTCCGTGACGCTAAGCCTCCCTTAACTTCTCCTTAGACCACCACTTACTGCCCACACCTAACACCATGGCCTAGATGGGAGAGGTTCCATGCCTTAACCACCACCATCCCTGCTTTGTTCTCCCACATCCCGATCACCTCCTTTGCTGCACCCATGAGACAGCTTTCCCTTCTTCTATTGTGCTCCCCCAATTTCCCCTCCCTTCTAGAACCCAACACACTTAGGTCATTCCTGCTGCAGCCTCCAGGCCAATCACACGCTATTGTTTCATCAATCCAAGCATACCGCTGCCGGGATTCAAACTCACAACTGCACAAGTGCACATGAGCACAACTGGCGCATATACCCACTGAGCCACAGCCAGAGTTGCTTGTCACACCTCTCAAAAACTAGGGCTTTGTTAGACATAGAAACTTGCCAATAAATTTACAGCTGGCTGAGACGTGGGTTCTGTGTCTAATATGGCCCTCCCTTTTGGCAGGACTCACAAGCAGCTCTGGCCATGGCTGAGTGGGTAAAGCCACCTTTTGAGTAAATGCGAGTCTGAATCCTGCGTGCAGGTACCATGTTTTATTTTAATGGCTGTTCAAAAAACATGCGCACGAAGGCCATGACCCTTTTTCAAAATAGCGCCGCATCAAAACGCATAGTACTTTGTTACCACGTGTTTTGGCACGTGTGTTAGGAATTATTGACATCACTGCACATGCGCTAAAAAGGCCGGCTCATTTTTGTGCGTTGCAGGATTTTTGGTGCATTCCCGCAATGCACAAGTATGAACGTATACAAAGTGTTCCTTCTTTCTGTATTTTCATGATCTTTTCTACTTTGTTATGAAAAAAACCCTTTTGCCTTTCTTAAAGCACTTTTTAAACAGCATTTTTTTTTGCTTTCAGTTCACTAATTAGGGGAGTGGTTAAGTGTTTGCAGCTGTGATATAAGCAAGTGCACAACTCACTGAGCTTGCTCACTAGGATTGCAAACAAGTGGATTGGAATAAGTGCAGTTAAAACACAGGAGTTTAAACAGAAGGAGTTTACACTCTGTATGTAACATAGCATTTACATTACTTTAAGTAACATTTGATCGTATGTTATATATGTATTGTAACTTGAAAACCAAAAAAATCCGCAGCCAGAAGTTGACACACATACATCAGTCACACTGTTATTATATCCACAAGCAAATATTACTTCTGTCTAAGCATGCCACACCTGGGAACCAAGCTCATGGCCGCACAAGCTCACATGAGCACAACTGACGCCTTTACCCCCTGAGCTACAGCCAGAACCACTTCTGACAGCTTCCGAAAACTAGGCCTTTGTTAGACATAGAAAAGAACCACTAGTAAACCTACAGCTGGTTGAAACCTGGGTTCTATATCTAATATAGGCCTCCTTTTTGGCAGGTCTCACAAACGCTTCTGGGCGTGGCGTAGTGGGCTAATGCGCCCTGCTAGCAACTATGAGGTTGTCAGTTCAAATCCCGTGTGGGCCAAGCTAAACAAAATGTGAATCGATTAAAATTGACCAGGGTTGCCAAATTGGTTACAGAAAAAGTTCTGTAGGGCCTGGAAGGAAGGAAGGAAGGGGAGGCGGGGAACGTGGACTGCTGTGCTAAAAAGGTGATTGGGGATATGGGTGCATAGTGACATGGGAGGGGAATGCTTGGGGAACAGTCAGGGCCTGTATACCGAGGGGAAGATGAAGTGCTCTACCCCCCTATAGAGAAGCAGTGTAACAGGGAATGCAAAAGAAGGGTGCCCAAGGGAATAGATGGGTCCTACTAGGAGGGTAGCAGGTGTTTGTGGGGTACTCATAGATGGAGATGGTAAGCAACATAGGGGGTGCCTGAGACTGGGGGTACCCAATGGAACAGATGGGTTCTACTAGGAGGGAGAGCAGGTGTACCAAAGGCGTGTGGGATTCTGGGGTGTGGGGGTATCCAAGGGATTACATGGGGTTGTGGGCTAACCAAAGGAGTAGATGGGAGGGATGCAGGAGATTGGGGGGTGGATACCAAAAGTGCAGGAGTACCCTGGATGAACTTGGTCTATTTCTGCTCCACTGCCAACATAACCCCCACTTTTTAGATGAGGGGTGCAGGAGTCTGGGGGTACCCAAGGGCATAGATGGCTTTTACTAGGAGGGGGAGCAGGTGTTTGTGGGGGTACCAAAGGGTGCAGGAGTCTGGGGGTACCCAAGTCAAAAGATGGGTTCTACTAGGAGGGGGAGCAGGTGTTTGTGGGGTACTCATAGATGGAGATGGTAAGCAACATAGGGGGTGCCTGAGACTGGGGGTACCCAATGGAACAGATGGGTTCTACTAGGAGGGAGAGCAGGTGTACCAAAGGCGTGTGGGATTCTGGGGTGTGGGGGTATCCAAGGGATTACATGGGGTTGTGGGCTAACCAAAGGAGTAGATGGGAGGGATGCAGGAGATTGGGGGGTGGATACCAAAAGTGCAGGAGTACCCTGGATGAACTTGGTCTATTTCTGCTCCACTGCCAACATAACCCCCACTTTTTAGATGAGGGGTGCAGGAGTCTGGGGGTACCCAAGGGCATAGATGGCTTTTACTAGGAGGGGGAGCAGGTGTTTGTGGGGGTACCAAAGGGTGCAGGAGTCTGGGGGTACCCAAGTCAAAAGATGGGTTCTACTAGGAGGGGGAGCAGGTGTTTGTGGGGGTACCAAAGGGTGCAGGAGTCTGGGGGTACCCAAAGCAAAAGATGGGTTCTACTAGGAGGGGGAGCAGGTGTTTGTGGGGGTACCAAAGGGTGCAGGAGTCTGGGGGTACCCAAAGCAAAAGATGAGTTCTACTAGGAGGGGAGCAGGTGTTTGTGGGGGTACCAAAGGGTGCAGGAGTCTGGGGGTACCCAAGTCAAAAGATGGGTTCTACTAGGAGGGGGAGCAGGTGTTTGTGGGGGTACCCAAGGGTGCAGGAGTCTGGGGGTACCCAAAGCAAAAGATGGGTTCTACTAGGAGGGGAGCAGGTGTTTGTGGGGGTACCAAAGGGTGCAGGAGTCTGGGGGTACCCAAAGCAAAAGATGGGTTCTACTAGGAGGGGGAGCAGGTGTTTGTGGGGGTACCAAAGGGTGCAGGAGTCTGGGGGTACCCAAAGCAAAAGATGAGTTCTACTAGGAGGGGAGCAGGTGTTTGTGGGGGTACCAAAGGGTGCAGGAGTCTGGGGGTACCCAAGTCAAAAGATGGGTTCTACTAGGAGGGGGAGCAGGTGTTTGTGGGGGTACCCAAGGGTGCAGGAGTCTGGGGGTACCCAAAGCAAAAGATGGGTTCTACTAGGAGGGGAGCAGGTGTTTGTGGGGGTACCAAAGGGTGCAGGAGTCTGGGGGTACCCAAAGCAAAAGATGGGTTCTACTAGGAGGGGGAGCAGGTGTTTGTGGGGGTACCAAAGGGTGCAGGAGTCTGGGGGTACCCAAAGCAAAAGATGGGTTCTACTAGGAGGGGGAGCAGATGTTTGTGGGGGTACCAAAGGAGTGCAGGAGTCTGGGGGTACCCATCTACCCAAGGGAATAGATGGGTTCTACCCAAGGGATTAGATAGGGTTGTGGGGTAACCAAAGGAGTAGATGGGAGGGATGCAGGAGATTGGGGGGGGGGGGGGGGGGTGGCTACCCAAGGTAGTAATTAGCACGAGTGAGGGAGGGATAGCAAAAGTGCAGGAAGTACCCTGGATGAACATACTGCTCCCCTGCCAACATAAGCCCCCTTTTACTAATCACCCCCAAATCCCCTTTAGTTTTCCCAATCCCTTCCTTTGAAGCACCTAGGATAGCGCTTCCCCTTCCGTGACGCTAAGCCTCCCTTAACTTCTCCTTAGACCACCACTTACTGCCCACACCTAACACCATGGCCTAGATGGGAGAGGTTCCATGCCTTAACCACCACCATCCCTGCTTTGTTCTCCCACATCCCGATCACCTCCTTTGCTGCACCCATGAGACAGCTTTCCCTTCTTCTATTGTGCTCCCCCAATTTCCCCTCCCTTCTAGAACCCAACACACTTAGGTCATTCCTGCTGCAGCCTCCAGGCCAATCACACGCTATTGTTTCATCAATCCAAGCATACCGCTGCCGGGATTCAAACTCACAACTGCACAAGTGCACATGAGCACAACTGGCGCATATACCCACTGAGCCACAGCCAGAGTTGCTTGTCACACCTCTCAAAAACTAGGGCTTTGTTAGACATAGAAACTTGCCAATAAATTTACAGCTGGCTGAGACGTGGGTTCTGTGTCTAATATGGCCCTCCCTTTTGGCAGGACTCACAAGCAGCTCTGGCCATGGCTGAGTGGGTAAAGCCACCTTTTGAGTAAATGCGAGTCTGAATCCTGCGTGCAGGTACCATGTTTTATTTTAATGGCTGTTCAAAAAACATGCGCACGAAGGCCATGACCCTTTTTCAAAATAGCGCCGCATCAAAACGCATAGTACTTTGTTACCACGTGTTTTGGCACGTGTGTTAGGAATTATTGACATCACTGCACATGCGCTAAAAAGGCCGGCTCATTTTTGTGCGTTGCAGGATTTTTGGTGCATTCCCGCAATGCACAAGTATGAACGTATACAAAGTGTTCCTTCTTTCTGTATTTTCATGATCTTTTCTACTTTGTTATGAAAAAAACCCTTTTGCCTTTCTTAAAGCACTTTTTAAACAGCATTTTTTTTTGCTTTCAGTTCACTAATTAGGGGAGTGGTTAAGTGTTTGCAGCTGTGATATAAGCAAGTGCACAACTCACTGAGCTTGCTCACTAGGATTGCAAACAAGTGGATTGGAATAAGTGCAGTTAAAACACAGGAGTTTAAACAGAAGGAGTTTACACTCTGTATGTAACATAGCATTTACATTACTTTAAGTAACATTTGATCGTATGTTATATATGTATTGTAACTTGAAAACCAAAAAAATCCGCAGCCAGAAGTTGACACACATACATCAGTCACACTGTTATTATATCCACAAGCAAATATTACTTCTGTCTAAGCATGCCACACCTGGGAACCAAGCTCATGGCCGCACAAGCTCACATGAGCACAACTGACGCCTTTACCCCCTGAGCTACAGCCAGAACCACTTCTGACAGCTTCCGAAAACTAGGCCTTTGTTAGACATAGAAAAGAACCACTAGTAAACCTACAGCTGGTTGAAACCTGGGTTCTATATCTAATATAGGCCTCCTTTTTGGCAGGTCTCACAAACGCTTCTGGGCGTGGCATAGTTTGCTAATGCGCCCTGCTAGCAACTATGAGGTTGTCAGTTCAAATCCCGTGTGGGCCAAGCTAAACAAAATGTGAATCGATTAAAATTGACCAGGGTTGCCAAATTGGTTACAGAAAAAGTTCTGTAGGGCCTGGAAGGAAGGAAGGAAGGGGAGGCGGGGAACGTGGACTGCTGTGCTAAAAAGGTGATTGGGGATATGGGTGCATAGTGACATGGGAGGGGAATGCTTGGGGAACAGTCAGGGCCTGTATACCGAGGGGAAGATGAAGTGCTCTACCCCCCTATAGAGAAGCAGTGTAACAGGGAATGCAAAAGAAGGGTGCCCAAGGGAATAGATGGGTCCTACTAGGAGGGTAGCAGGTGTTTGTGGGGTACTCATAGATGGAGATGGTAAGCAACATAGGGGGTGCCTGAGACTGGGGGTACCCAATGGAACAGATGGGTTCTACTAGGAGGGAGAGCAGGTGTACCAAAGGCGTGTGGGATTCTGGGGTGTGGGGGTATCCAAGGGATTACATGGGGTTGTGGGCTAACCAAAGGAGTAGATGGGAGGGATGCAGGAGATTGGGGGGTGGATACCAAAAGTGCAGGAGTACCCTGGATGAACTTGGTCTATTTCTGCTCCACTGCCAACATAACCCCCACTTTTTAGATGAGGGGTGCAGGAGTCTGGGGGTACCCAAGGGCATAGATGGCTTTTACTAGGAGGGGGAGCAGGTGTTTGTGGGGGTACCAAAGGGTGCAGGAGTCTGGGGGTACCCAAGTCAAAAGATGGGTTCTACTAGGAGGGGGAGCAGGTGTTTGTGGGGTACTCATAGATGGAGATGGTAAGCAACATAGGGGGTGCCTGAGACTGGGGGTACCCAATGGAACAGATGGGTTCTACTAGGAGGGAGAGCAGGTGTACCAAAGGCGTGTGGGATTCTGGGGTGTGGGGGTATCCAAGGGATTACATGGGGTTGTGGGCTAACCAAAGGAGTAGATGGGAGGGATGCAGGAGATTGGGGGGTGGATACCAAAAGTGCAGGAGTACCCTGGATGAACTTGGTCTATTTCTGCTCCACTGCCAACATAACCCCCACTTTTTAGATGAGGGGTGCAGGAGTCTGGGGGTACCCAAGGGCATAGATGGCTTTTACTAGGAGGGGGAGCAGGTGTTTGTGGGGGTACCAAAGGGTGCAGGAGTCTGGGGGTACCCAAGTCAAAAGATGGGTTCTACTAGGAGGGGGAGCAGGTGTTTGTGGGGGTACCAAAGGGTGCAGGAGTCTGGGGGTACCCAAAGCAAAAGATGGGTTCTACTAGGAGGGGGAGCAGGTGTTTGTGGGGGTACCAAAGGGTGCAGGAGTCTGGGGGTACCCAAAGCAAAAGATGAGTTCTACTAGGAGGGGAGCAGGTGTTTGTGGGGGTACCAAAGGGTGCAGGAGTCTGGGGGTACCCAAGTCAAAAGATGGGTTCTACTAGGAGGGGGAGCAGGTGTTTGTGGGGGTACCCAAGGGTGCAGGAGTCTGGGGGTACCCAAAGCAAAAGATGGGTTCTACTAGGAGGGGAGCAGGTGTTTGTGGGGGTACCAAAGGGTGCAGGAGTCTGGGGGTACCCAAAGCAAAAGATGGGTTCTACTAGGAGGGGGAGCAGGTGTTTGTGGGGGTACCAAAGGGTGCAGGAGTCTGGGGGTACCCAAAGCAAAAGATGAGTTCTACTAGGAGGGGAGCAGGTGTTTGTGGGGGTACCAAAGGGTGCAGGAGTCTGGGGGTACCCAAGTCAAAAGATGGGTTCTACTAGGAGGGGGAGCAGGTGTTTGTGGGGGTACCCAAGGGTGCAGGAGTCTGGGGGTACCCAAAGCAAAAGATGGGTTCTACTAGGAGGGGAGCAGGTGTTTGTGGGGGTACCAAAGGGTGCAGGAGTCTGGGGGTACCCAAAGCAAAAGATGGGTTCTACTAGGAGGGGGAGCAGGTGTTTGTGGGGGTACCAAAGGGTGCAGGAGTCTGGGGGTACCCAAAGCAAAAGATGGGTTCTACTAGGAGGGGGAGCAGATGTTTGTGGGGGTACCAAAGGAGTGCAGGAGTCTGGGGGTACCCATCTACCCAAGGGAATAGATGGGTTCTACCCAAGGGATTAGATAGGGTTGTGGGGTAACCAAAGGAGTAGATGGGAGGGATGCAGGAGATTGGGGGGGGGGGGGGGGGTGGCTACCCAAGGTAGTAATTAGCACGAGTGAGGGAGGGATAGCAAAAGTGCAGGAAGTACCCTGGATGAACATACTGCTCCCCTGCCAACATAAGCCCCCTTTTACTAATCACCCCCAAATCCCCTTTAGTTTTCCCAATCCCTTCCTTTGAAGCACCTAGGATAGCGCTTCCCCTTCCGTGACGCTAAGCCTCCCTTAACTTCTCCTTAGACCACCACTTACTGCCCACACCTAACACCATGGCCTAGATGGGAGAGGTTCCATGCCTTAACCACCACCATCCCTGCTTTGTTCTCCCACATCCCGATCACCTCCTTTGCTGCACCCATGAGACAGCTTTCCCTTCTTCTATTGTGCTCCCCCAATTTCCCCTCCCTTCTAGAACCCAACACACTTAGGTCATTCCTGCTGCAGCCTCCAGGCCAATCACACGCTATTGTTTCATCAATCCAAGCATACCGCTGCCGGGATTCAAACTCACAACTGCACAAGTGCACATGAGCACAACTGGCGCATATACCCACTGAGCCACAGCCAGAGTTGCTTGTCACACCTCTCAAAAACTAGGGCTTTGTTAGACATAGAAACTTGCCAATAAATTTACAGCTGGCTGAGACGTGGGTTCTGTGTCTAATATGGCCCTCCCTTTTGGCAGGACTCACAAGCAGCTCTGGCCATGGCTGAGTGGGTAAAGCCACCTTTTGAGTAAATGCGAGTCTGAATCCTGCGTGCAGGTACCATGTTTTATTTTAATGGCTGTTCAAAAAACATGCGCACGAAGGCCATGACCCTTTTTCAAAATAGCGCCGCATCAAAACGCATAGTACTTTGTTACCACGTGTTTTGGCACGTGTGTTAGGAATTATTGACATCACTGCACATGCGCTAAAAAGGCCGGCTCATTTTTGTGCGTTGCAGGATTTTTGGTGCATTCCCGCAATGCACAAGTATGAACGTATACAAAGTGTTCCTTCTTTCTGTATTTTCATGATCTTTTCTACTTTGTTATGAAAAAAACCCTTTTGCCTTTCTTAAAGCACTTTTTAAACAGCATTTTTTTTTGCTTTCAGTTCACTAATTAGGGGAGTGGTTAAGTGTTTGCAGCTGTGATATAAGCAAGTGCACAACTCACTGAGCTTGCTCACTAGGATTGCAAACAAGTGGATTGGAATAAGTGCAGTTAAAACACAGGAGTTTAAACAGAAGGAGTTTACACTCTGTATGTAACATAGCATTTACATTACTTTAAGTAACATTTGATCGTATGTTATATATGTATTGTAACTTGAAAACCAAAAAAATCCGCAGCCAGAAGTTGACACACATACATCAGTCACACTGTTATTATATCCACAAGCAAATATTACTTCTGTCTAAGCATGCCACACCTGGGAACCAAGCTCATGGCCGCACAAGCTCACATGAGCACAACTGACGCCTTTACCCCCTGAGCTACAGCCAGAACCACTTCTGACAGCTTCCGAAAACTAGGCCTTTGTTAGACATAGAAAAGAACCACTAGTAAACCTACAGCTGGTTGAAACCTGGGTTCTATATCTAATATAGGCCTCCTTTTTGGCAGGTCTCACAAACGCTTCTGGGCGTGGCGTAGTGGGCTAATGCGCCCTGCTAGCAACTATGAGGTTGTCAGTTCAAATCCCGTGTGGGCCAAGCTAAACAAAATGTGAATCGATTAAAATTGACCAGGGTTGCCAAATTGGTTACAGAAAAAGTTCTGTAGGGCCTGGAAGGAAGGAAGGAAGGGGAGGCGGGGAACGTGGACTGCTGTGCTAAAAAGGTGATTGGGGATATGGGTGCATAGTGACATGGGAGGGGAATGCTTGGGGAACAGTCAGGGCCTGTATACCGAGGGGAAGATGAAGTGCTCTACCCCCCTATAGAGAAGCAGTGTAACAGGGAATGCAAAAGAAGGGTGCCCAAGGGAATAGATGGGTCCTACTAGGAGGGTAGCAGGTGTTTGTGGGGTACTCATAGATGGAGATGGTAAGCAACATAGGGGGTGCCTGAGACTGGGGGTACCCAATGGAACAGATGGGTTCTACTAGGAGGGAGAGCAGGTGTACCAAAGGCGTGTGGGATTCTGGGGTGTGGGGGTATCCAAGGGATTACATGGGGTTGTGGGCTAACCAAAGGAGTAGATGGGAGGGATGCAGGAGATTGGGGGGTGGATACCAAAAGTGCAGGAGTACCCTGGATGAACTTGGTCTATTTCTGCTCCACTGCCAACATAACCCCCACTTTTTAGATGAGGGGTGCAGGAGTCTGGGGGTACCCAAGGGCATAGATGGCTTTTACTAGGAGGGGGAGCAGGTGTTTGTGGGGGTACCAAAGGGTGCAGGAGTCTGGGGGTACCCAAGTCAAAAGATGGGTTCTACTAGGAGGGGGAGCAGGTGTTTGTGGGGGTACCAAAGGGTGCAGGAGTCTGGGGGTACCCAAGTCAAAAGATGGGTTCTACTAGGAGGGGGAGCAGGTGTTTGTGGGGGTACCAAAGGGTGCAGGAGTCTGGGGGTACCCAAAGCAAAAGATGGGTTCTACTAGGAGGGGGAGCAGGTGTTTGTGGGGGTACCAAAGGGTGCAGGAGTCTGGGGGTACCCAAAGCAAAAGATGAGTTCTACTAGGAGGGGAGCAGGTGTTTGTGGGGGTACCAAAGGGTGCAGGAGTCTGGGGGTACCCAAGTCAAAAGATGGGTTCTACTAGGAGGGGGAGCAGGTGTTTGTGGGGGTACCCAAGGGTGCAGGAGTCTGGGGGTACCCAAAGCAAAAGATGGGTTCTACTAGGAGGGGAGCAGGTGTTTGTGGGGGTACCAAAGGGTGCAGGAGTCTGGGGGTACCCAAAGCAAAAGATGGGTTCTACTAGGAGGGGGAGCAGGTGTTTGTGGGGGTACCAAAGGGTGCAGGAGTCTGGGGGTACCCAAAGCAAAAGATGAGTTCTACTAGGAGGGGAGCAGGTGTTTGTGGGGGTACCAAAGGGTGCAGGAGTCTGGGGGTACCCAAGTCAAAAGATGGGTTCTACTAGGAGGGGGAGCAGGTGTTTGTGGGGGTACCCAAGGGTGCAGGAGTCTGGGGGTACCCAAAGCAAAAGATGGGTTCTACTAGGAGGGGAGCAGGTGTTTGTGGGGGTACCAAAGGGTGCAGGAGTCTGGGGGTACCCAAAGCAAAAGATGGGTTCTACTAGGAGGGGGAGCAGGTGTTTGTGGGGGTACCAAAGGGTGCAGGAGTCTGGGGGTACCCAAAGCAAAAGATGGGTTCTACTAGGAGGGGGAGCAGATGTTTGTGGGGGTACCAAAGGAGTGCAGGAGTCTGGGGGTACCCATCTACCCAAGGGAATAGATGGGTTCTACCCAAGGGATTAGATAGGGTTGTGGGGTAACCAAAGGAGTAGATGGGAGGGATGCAGGAGATTGGGGGGGGGGGGGGGTGGCTACCCAAGGTAGTAATTAGCACGAGTGAGGGAGGGATAGCAAAAGTGCAGGAAGTACCCTGGATGAACATACTGCTCCCCTGCCAACATAAGCCCCCTTTTACTAATCACCCCCAAATCCCCTTTAGTTTTCCCAATCCCTTCCTTTGAAGCACCTAGGATAGCGCTTCCCCTTCCGTGACGCTAAGCCTCCCTTAACTTCTCCTTAGACCACCACTTACTGCCCACACCTAACACCATGGCCTAGATGGGAGAGGTTCCATGCCTTAACCACCACCATCCCTGCTTTGTTCTCCCACATCCCGATCACCTCCTTTGCTGCACCCATGAGACAGCTTTCCCTTCTTCTATTGTGCTCCCCCAATTTCCCCTCCCTTCTAGAACCCAACACACTTAGGTCATTCCTGCTGCAGCCTCCAGGCCAATCACACGCTATTGTTTCATCAATCCAAGCATACCGCTGCCGGGATTCAAACTCACAACTGCACAAGTGCACATGAGCACAACTGGCGCATATACCCACTGAGCCACAGCCAGAGTTGCTTGTCACACCTCTCAAAAACTAGGGCTTTGTTAGACATAGAAACTTGCCAATAAATTTACAGCTGGCTGAGACGTGGGTTCTGTGTCTAATATGGCCCTCCCTTTTGGCAGGACTCACAAGCAGCTCTGGCCATGGCTGAGTGGGTAAAGCCACCTTTTGAGTAAATGCGAGTCTGAATCCTGCGTGCAGGTACCATGTTTTATTTTAATGGCTGTTCAAAAAACATGCGCACGAAGGCCATGACCCTTTTTCAAAATAGCGCCGCATCAAAACGCATAGTACTTTGTTACCACGTGTTTTGGCACGTGTGTTAGGAATTATTGACATCACTGCACATGCGCTAAAAAGGCCGGCTCATTTTTGTGCGTTGCAGGATTTTTGGTGCATTCCCGCAATGCACAAGTATGAACGTATACAAAGTGTTCCTTCTTTCTGTATTTTCATGATCTTTTCTACTTTGTTATGAAAAAAACCCTTTTGCCTTTCTTAAAGCACTTTTTAAACAGCATTTTTTTTTGCTTTCAGTTCACTAATTAGGGGAGTGGTTAAGTGTTTGCAGCTGTGATATAAGCAAGTGCACAACTCACTGAGCTTGCTCACTAGGATTGCAAACAAGTGGATTGGAATAAGTGCAGTTAAAACACAGGAGTTTAAACAGAAGGAGTTTACACTCTGTATGTAACATAGCATTTACATTACTTTAAGTAACATTTGATCGTATGTTATATATGTATTGTAACTTGAAAACCAAAAAAATCCGCAGCCAGAAGTTGACACACATACATCAGTCACACTGTTATTATATCCACAAGCAAATATTACTTCTGTCTAAGCATGCCACACCTGGGAACCAAGCTCATGGCCGCACAAGCTCACATGAGCACAACTGACGCCTTTACCCCCTGAGCTACAGCCAGAACCACTTCTGACAGCTTCCGAAAACTAGGCCTTTGTTAGACATAGAAAAGAACCACTAGTAAACCTACAGCTGGTTGAAACCTGGGTTCTATATCTAATATAGGCCTCCTTTTTGGCAGGTCTCACAAACGCTTCTGGGCGTGGCGTAGTGGGCTAATGCGCCCTGCTAGCAACTATGAGGTTGTCAGTTCAAATCCCGTGTGGGCCAAGCTAAACAAAATGTGAATCGATTAAAATTGACCAGGGTTGCCAAATTGGTTACAGAAAAAGTTCTGTAGGGCCTGGAAGGAAGGAAGGAAGGGGAGGCGGGGAACGTGGACTGCTGTGCTAAAAAGGTGATTGGGGATATGGGTGCATAGTGACATGGGAGGGGAATGCTTGGGGAACAGTCAGGGCCTGTATACCGAGGGGAAGATGAAGTGCTCTACCCCCCTATAGAGAAGCAGTGTAACAGGGAATGCAAAAGAAGGGTGCCCAAGGGAATAGATGGGTCCTACTAGGAGGGTAGCAGGTGTTTGTGGGGTACTCATAGATGGAGATGGTAAGCAACATAGGGGGTGCCTGAGACTGGGGGTACCCAATGGAACAGATGGGTTCTACTAGGAGGGAGAGCAGGTGTACCAAAGGCGTGTGGGATTCTGGGGTGTGGGGGTATCCAAGGGATTACATGGGGTTGTGGGCTAACCAAAGGAGTAGATGGGAGGGATGCAGGAGATTGGGGGGTGGATACCAAAAGTGCAGGAGTACCCTGGATGAACTTGGTCTATTTCTGCTCCACTGCCAACATAACCCCCACTTTTTAGATGAGGGGTGCAGGAGTCTGGGGGTACCCAAGGGCATAGATGGCTTTTACTAGGAGGGGGAGCAGGTGTTTGTGGGGGTACCAAAGGGTGCAGGAGTCTGGGGGTACCCAAGTCAAAAGATGGGTTCTACTAGGAGGGGGAGCAGGTGTTTGTGGGGGTACCAAAGGGTGCAGGAGTCTGGGGGTACCCAAGTCAAAAGATGGGTTCTACTAGGAGGGGGAGCAGGTGTTTGTGGGGGTACCAAAGGGTGCAGGAGTCTGGGGGTACCCAAAGCAAAAGATGGGTTCTACTAGGAGGGGGAGCAGGTGTTTGTGGGGGTACCAAAGGGTGCAGGAGTCTGGGGGTACCCAAAGCAAAAGATGAGTTCTACTAGGAGGGGAGCAGGTGTTTGTGGGGGTACCAAAGGGTGCAGGAGTCTGGGGGTACCCAAGTCAAAAGATGGGTTCTACTAGGAGGGGGAGCAGGTGTTTGTGGGGGTACCCAAGGGTGCAGGAGTCTGGGGGTACCCAAAGCAAAAGATGGGTTCTACTAGGAGGGGAGCAGGTGTTTGTGGGGGTACCAAAGGGTGCAGGAGTCTGGGGGTACCCAAAGCAAAAGATGGGTTCTACTAGGAGGGGGAGCAGGTGTTTGTGGGGGTACCAAAGGGTGCAGGAGTCTGGGGGTACCCAAAGCAAAAGATGAGTTCTACTAGGAGGGGAGCAGGTGTTTGTGGGGGTACCAAAGGGTGCAGGAGTCTGGGGGTACCCAAGTCAAAAGATGGGTTCTACTAGGAGGGGGAGCAGGTGTTTGTGGGGGTACCCAAGGGTGCAGGAGTCTGGGGGTACCCAAAGCAAAAGATGGGTTCTACTAGGAGGGGAGCAGGTGTTTGTGGGGGTACCAAAGGGTGCAGGAGTCTGGGGGTACCCAAAGCAAAAGATGGGTTCTACTAGGAGGGGGAGCAGGTGTTTGTGGGGGTACCAAAGGGTGCAGGAGTCTGGGGGTACCCAAAGCAAAAGATGGGTTCTACTAGGAGGGGGAGCAGATGTTTGTGGGGGTACCAAAGGAGTGCAGGAGTCTGGGGGTACCCATCTACCCAAGGGAATAGATGGGTTCTACCCAAGGGATTAGATAGGGTTGTGGGGTAACCAAAGGAGTAGATGGGAGGGATGCAGGAGATTGGGGGGGGGGGGGGGGTGGCTACCCAAGGTAGTAATTAGCACGAGTGAGGGAGGGATAGCAAAAGTGCAGGAAGTACCCTGGATGAACATACTGCTCCCCTGCCAACATAAGCCCCCTTTTACTAATCACCCCCAAATCCCCTTTAGTTTTCCCAATCCCTTCCTTTGAAGCACCTAGGATAGCGCTTCCCCTTCCGTGACGCTAAGCCTCCCTTAACTTCTCCTTAGACCACCACTTACTGCCCACACCTAACACCATGGCCTAGATGGGAGAGGTTCCATGCCTTAACCACCACCATCCCTGCTTTGTTCTCCCACATCCCGATCACCTCCTTTGCTGCACCCATGAGACAGCTTTCCCTTCTTCTATTGTGCTCCCCCAATTTCCCCTCCCTTCTAGAACCCAACACACTTAGGTCATTCCTGCTGCAGCCTCCAGGCCAATCACACGCTATTGTTTCATCAATCCAAGCATACCGCTGCCGGGATTCAAACTCACAACTGCACAAGTGCACATGAGCACAACTGGCGCATATACCCACTGAGCCACAGCCAGAGTTGCTTGTCACACCTCTCAAAAACTAGGGCTTTGTTAGACATAGAAACTTGCCAATAAATTTACAGCTGGCTGAGACGTGGGTTCTGTGTCTAATATGGCCCTCCCTTTTGGCAGGACTCACAAGCAGCTCTGGCCATGGCTGAGTGGGTAAAGCCACCTTTTGAGTAAATGCGAGTCTGAATCCTGCGTGCAGGTACCATGTTTTATTTTAATGGCTGTTCAAAAAACATGCGCACGAAGGCCATGACCCTTTTTCAAAATAGCGCCGCATCAAAACGCATAGTACTTTGTTACCACGTGTTTTGGCACGTGTGTTAGGAATTATTGACATCACTGCACATGCGCTAAAAAGGCCGGCTCATTTTTGTGCGTTGCAGGATTTTTGGTGCATTCCCGCAATGCACAAGTATGAACGTATACAAAGTGTTCCTTCTTTCTGTATTTTCATGATCTTTTCTACTTTGTTATGAAAAAAACCCTTTTGCCTTTCTTAAAGCACTTTTTAAACAGCATTTTTTTTTGCTTTCAGTTCACTAATTAGGGGAGTGGTTAAGTGTTTGCAGCTGTGATATAAGCAAGTGCACAACTCACTGAGCTTGCTCACTAGGATTGCAAACAAGTGGATTGGAATAAGTGCAGTTAAAACACAGGAGTTTAAACAGAAGGAGTTTACACTCTGTATGTAACATAGCATTTACATTACTTTAAGTAACATTTGATCGTATGTTATATATGTATTGTAACTTGAAAACCCAAAAAATCCGCAGCCAGAAGTTGACACACATACATCAGTCACACTGTTATTATATCCACAAGCAAATATTACTTCTGTCTAAGCATGCCACACCTGGGAACCAAGCTCATGGCCGCACAAGCTCACATGAGCACAACTGACGCCTTTACCCCCTGAGCTACAGCCAGAACCACTTCTGACAGCTTCCGAAAACTAGGCCTTTGTTAGACATAGAAAAGAACCACTAGTAAACCTACAGCTGGTTGAAACCTGGGTTCTATATCTAATATAGGCCTCCTTTTTGGCAGGTCTCACAAACGCTTCTGGGCGTGGCGTAGTGGGCTAATGCGCCCTGCTAGCAACTATGAGGTTGTCACTTCAAATCCCGTGTGGGCCAAGCTAAACAAAATGTGAATCGATTAAAATTGACCGGGGTTGCCAAATTGGTTACAGAAAAAGTTCTGTAGGGCCTGGAAGGAAGGAAGGAAGGGGAGGCGGGGAACGTGGACTGCTGTGCTAAAAAGGTGATTGGGGATATGGGTGCATAGTGACATGGGAGGGGAATGCTTGGGGAACAGTCAGGGCCTGTATACCGAGGGGAAGATGAAGTGCTCTACCCCCCTATAGAGAAGCAGTGTAACAGGGAATGCAAAAGAAGGGTGCCCAAGGGAATAGATGGGTCCTACTAGGAGGGTAGCAGGTGTTTGTGGGGTACTCATAGATGGAGATGGTAAGCAACATAGGGGGTGCCTGAGACTGGGGGTACCCAATGGAACAGATGGGTTCTACTAGGAGGGAGAGCAGGTGTACCAAAGGCGTGTGGGATTCTGGGGTGTGGGGGTATCCAAGGGATTACATGGGGTTGTGGGCTAACCAAAGGAGTAGATGGGAGGGATGCAGGAGATTGGGGGGTGGATACCAAAAGTGCAGGAGTACCCTGGATGAACTTGGTCTATTTCTGCTCCACTGCCAACATAACCCCCACTTTTTAGATGAGGGGTGCAGGAGTCTGGGGGTACCCAAGGGCATAGATGGCTTTTACTAGGAGGGGGAGCAGGTGTTTGTGGGGGTACCAAAGGGTGCAGGAGTCTGGGGGTACCCAAGTCAAAAGATGGGTTCTACTAGGAGGGGGAGCAGGTGTTTGTGGGGTACTCATAGATGGAGATGGTAAGCAACATAGGGGGTGCCTGAGACTGGGGGTACCCAATGGAACAGATGGGTTCTACTAGGAGGGAGAGCAGGTGTACCAAAGGCGTGTGGGATTCTGGGGTGTGGGGGTATCCAAGGGATTACATGGGGTTGTGGGCTAACCAAAGGAGTAGATGGGAGGGATGCAGGAGATTGGGGGGTGGATACCAAAAGTGCAGGAGTACCCTGGATGAACTTGGTCTATTTCTGCTCCACTGCCAACATAACCCCCACTTTTTAGATGAGGGGTGCAGGAGTCTGGGGGTACCCAAGGGCATAGATGGCTTTTACTAGGAGGGGGAGCAGGTGTTTGTGGGGGTACCAAAGGGTGCAGGAGTCTGGGGGTACCCAAGTCAAAAGATGGGTTCTACTAGGAGGGGGAGCAGGTGTTTGTGGGGGTACCAAAGGGTGCAGGAGTCTGGGGGTACCCAAAGCAAAAGATGGGTTCTACTAGGAGGGGGAGCAGGTGTTTGTGGGGGTACCAAAGGGTGCAGGAGTCTGGGGGTACCCAAAGCAAAAGATGAGTTCTACTAGGAGGGGAGCAGGTGTTTGTGGGGGTACCAAAGGGTGCAGGAGTCTGGGGGTACCCAAGTCAAAAGATGGGTTCTACTAGGAGGGGGAGCAGGTGTTTGTGGGGGTACCCAAGGGTGCAGGAGTCTGGGGGTACCCAAAGCAAAAGATGGGTTCTACTAGGAGGGGAGCAGGTGTTTGTGGGGGTACCAAAGGGTGCAGGAGTCTGGGGGTACCCAAAGCAAAAGATGGGTTCTACTAGGAGGGGGAGCAGGTGTTTGTGGGGGTACCAAAGGGTGCAGGAGTCTGGGGGTACCCAAAGCAAAAGATGAGTTCTACTAGGAGGGGAGCAGGTGTTTGTGGGGGTACCAAAGGGTGCAGGAGTCTGGGGGTACCCAAGTCAAAAGATGGGTTCTACTAGGAGGGGGAGCAGGTGTTTGTGGGGGTACCCAAGGGTGCAGGAGTCTGGGGGTACCCAAAGCAAAAGATGGGTTCTACTAGGAGGGGAGCAGGTGTTTGTGGGGGTACCAAAGGGTGCAGGAGTCTGGGGGTACCCAAAGCAAAAGATGGGTTCTACTAGGAGGGGGAGCAGGTGTTTGTGGGGGTACCAAAGGGTGCAGGAGTCTGGGGGTACCCAAAGCAAAAGATGGGTTCTACTAGGAGGGGGAGCAGATGTTTGTGGGGGTACCAAAGGAGTGCAGGAGTCTGGGGGTACCCATCTACCCAAGGGAATAGATGGGTTCTACCCAAGGGATTAGATAGGGTTGTGGGGTAACCAAAGGAGTAGATGGGAGGGATGCAGGAGATTGGGGGGGGGGGGGGGGGTGGCTACCCAAGGTAGTAATTAGCACGAGTGAGGGAGGGATAGCAAAAGTGCAGGAAGTACCCTGGATGAACATACTGCTCCCCTGCCAACATAAGCCCCCTTTTACTAATCACCCCCAAATCCCCTTTAGTTTTCCCAATCCCTTCCTTTGAAGCACCTAGGATAGCGCTTCCCCTTCCGTGACGCTAAGCCTCCCTTAACTTCTCCTTAGACCACCACTTACTGCCCACACCTAACACCATGGCCTAGATGGGAGAGGTTCCATGCCTTAACCACCACCATCCCTGCTTTGTTCTCCCACATCCCGATCACCTCCTTTGCTGCACCCATGAGACAGCTTTCCCTTCTTCTATTGTGCTCCCCCAATTTCCCCTCCCTTCTAGAACCCAACACACTTAGGTCATTCCTGCTGCAGCCTCCAGGCCAATCACACGCTATTGTTTCATCAATCCAAGCATACCGCTGCCGGGATTCAAACTCACAACTGCACAAGTGCACATGAGCACAACTGGCGCATATACCCACTGAGCCACAGCCAGAGTTGCTTGTCACACCTCTCAAAAACTAGGGCTTTGTTAGACATAGAAACTTGCCAATAAATTTACAGCTGGCTGAGACGTGGGTTCTGTGTCTAATATGGCCCTCCCTTTTGGCAGGACTCACAAGCAGCTCTGGCCATGGCTGAGTGGGTAAAGCCACCTTTTGAGTAAATGCGAGTCTGAATCCTGCGTGCAGGTACCATGTTTTATTTTAATGGCTGTTCAAAAAACATGCGCACGAAGGCCATGACCCTTTTTCAAAATAGCGCCGCATCAAAACGCATAGTACTTTGTTACCACGTGTTTTGGCACGTGTGTTAGGAATTATTGACATCACTGCACATGCGCTAAAAAGGCCGGCTCATTTTTGTGCGTTGCAGGATTTTTGGTGCATTCCCGCAATGCACAAGTATGAACGTATACAAAGTGTTCCTTCTTTCTGTATTTTCATGATCTTTTCTACTTTGTTATGAAAAAAACCCTTTTGCCTTTCTTAAAGCACTTTTTAAACAGCATTTTTTTTTGCTTTCAGTTCACTAATTAGGGGAGTGGTTAAGTGTTTGCAGCTGTGATATAAGCAAGTGCACAACTCACTGAGCTTGCTCACTAGGATTGCAAACAAGTGGATTGGAATAAGTGCAGTTAAAACACAGGAGTTTAAACAGAAGGAGTTTACACTCTGTATGTAACATAGCATTTACATTACTTTAAGTAACATTTGATCGTATGTTATATATGTATTGTAACTTGAAAACCAAAAAAATCCGCAGCCAGAAGTTGACACACATACATCAGTCACACTGTTATTATATCCACAAGCAAATATTACTTCTGTCTAAGCATGCCACACCTGGGAACCAAGCTCATGGCCGCACAAGCTCACATGAGCACAACTGACGCCTTTACCCCCTGAGCTACAGCCAGAACCACTTCTGACAGCTTCCGAAAACTAGGCCTTTGTTAGACATAGAAAAGAACCACTAGTAAACCTACAGCTGGTTGAAACCTGGGTTCTATATCTAATATAGGCCTCCTTTTTGGCAGGTCTCACAAACGCTTCTGGGCGTGGCGTAGTGGGCTAATGCGCCCTACTAGCAACTATGAGGTTGTCAGTTCAAATCCCGTGTGGGCCAAGCTAAACAAAATGTGAATCGATTAAAATTGACCAGGGTTGCCAAATTGGTTACAGAAAAAGTTCTGTAGGGCCTGGAAGGAAGGAAGGAAGGAAGGGGAGGCGGGGAACGTGGACTGCTGTGCTAAAAAGGTGATTGGGGATATGGGTGCATAGTGACATGGGAGGGGAATGCTTGGGGAACAGTCAGGGCCTGTATACCGAGGGGAAGATGAAGTGCTCTACCCCCCTATAGAGAAGCAGTGTAACAGGGAATGCAAAAGAAGGGTGCCCAAGGGAATAGATGGGTCCTACTAGGAGGGTAGCAGGTGTTTGTGGGGTACTCATAGATGGAGATGGTAAGCAACATAGGGGGTGCCTGAGACTGGGGGTACCCAATGGAACAGATGGGTTCTACTAGGAGGGAGAGCAGGTGTACCAAAGGCGTGTGGGATTCTGGGGTGTGGGGGTATCCAAGGGATTACATGGGGTTGTGGGCTAACCAAAGGAGTAGATGGGAGGGATGCAGGAGATTGGGGGGTGGATACCAAAAGTGCAGGAGTACCCTGGATGAACTTGGTCTATTTCTGCTCCACTGCCAACATAACCCCCACTTTTTAGATGAGGGGTGCAGGAGTCTGGGGGTACCCAAGGGCATAGATGGCTTTTACTAGGAGGGGGAGCAGGTGTTTGTGGGGGTACCAAAGGGTGCAGGAGTCTGGGGGTACCCAAGTCAAAAGATGGGTTCTACTAGGAGGGGGAGCAGGTGTTTGTGGGGGTACCAAAGGGTGCAGGAGTCTGGGGGTACCCAAGTCAAAAGATGGGTTCTACTAGGAGGGGGAGCAGGTGTTTGTGGGGGTACCAAAGGGTGCAGGAGTCTGGGGTACCCAAAGCAAAAGATGGGTTCTACTAGGAGGGGGAGCAGGTGTTTGTGGGGGTACCAAAGGGTGCAGGAGTCTGGGGGTACCCAAAGCAAAAGATGAGTTCTACTAGGAGGGGAGCAGGTGTTTGTGGGGGTACCAAAGGGTGCAGGAGTCTGGGGGTACCCAAGTCAAAAGATGGGTTCTACTAGGAGGGGGAGCAGGTGTTTGTGGGGGTACCCAAGGGTGCAGGAGTCTGGGGGTACCCAAAGCAAAAGATGGGTTCTACTAGGAGGGGAGCAGGTGTTTGTGGGGGTACCAAAGGGTGCAGGAGTCTGGGGGTACCCAAAGCAAAAGATGGGTTCTACTAGGAGGGGGAGCAGGTGTTTGTGGGGGTACCAAAGGGTGCAGGAGTCTGGGGGTACCCAAAGCAAAAGATGAGTTCTACTAGGAGGGGAGCAGGTGTTTGTGGGGGTACCAAAGGGTGCAGGAGTCTGGGGGTACCCAAGTCAAAAGATGGGTTCTACTAGGAGGGGGAGCAGGTGTTTGTGGGGGTACCCAAGGGTGCAGGAGTCTGGGGGTACCCAAAGCAAAAGATGGGTTCTACTAGGAGGGGAGCAGGTGTTTGTGGGGGTACCAAAGGGTGCAGGAGTCTGGGGGTACCCAAAGCAAAAGATGGGTTCTACTAGGAGGGGGAGCAGGTGTTTGTGGGGGTACCAAAGGGTGCAGGAGTCTGGGGGTACCCAAAGCAAAAGATGGGTTCTACTAGGAGGGGGAGCAGATGTTTGTGGGGGTACCAAAGGAGTGCAGGAGTCTGGGGGTACCCATCTACCCAAGGGAATAGATGGGTTCTACCCAAGGGATTAGATAGGGTTGTGGGGTAACCAAAGGAGTAGATGGGAGGGATGCAGGAGATTGGGGGGGGGGGGGGGGGTGGCTACCCAAGGTAGTAATTAGCACGAGTGAGGGAGGGATAGCAAAAGTGCAGGAAGTACCCTGGATGAACATACTGCTCCCCTGCCAACATAAGCCCCCTTTTACTAATCACCCCCAAATCCCCTTTAGTTTTCCCAATCCCTTCCTTTGAAGCACCTAGGATAGCGCTTCCCCTTCCGTGACGCTAAGCCTCCCTTAACTTCTCCTTAGACCACCACTTACTGCCCACACCTAACACCATGGCCTAGATGGGAGAGGTTCCATGCCTTAACCACCACCATCCCTGCTTTGTTCTCCCACATCCCGATCACCTCCTTTGCTGCACCCATGAGACAGCTTTCCCTTCTTCTATTGTGCTCCCCCAATTTCCCCTCCCTTCTAGAACCCAACACACTTAGGTCATTCCTGCTGCAGCCTCCAGGCCAATCACACGCTATTGTTTCATCAATCCAAGCATACCACTGCCGGGATTCAAACTCACAACTGCACAAGTGCACATGAGCACAACTGGCGCATATACCCACTGAGCCACAGCCAGAGTTGCTTGTCACACCTCTCAAAAACTAGGGCTTTGTTAGACATAGAAACTTGCCAATAAATTTACAGCTGGCTGAGACGTGGGTTCTGTGTCTAATATGGCCCTCCCTTTTGGCAGGACTCACAAGCAGCTCTGGCCATGGCTGAGTGGGTAAAGCCACCTTTTGAGTAAATGCGAGTCTGAATCCTGCGTGCAGGTACCATGTTTTATTTTAATGGCTGTTCAAAAAACATGCGCACGAAGGCCATGACCCTTTTTCAAAATAGCGCCGCATCAAAACGCATAGTACTTTGTTACCACGTGTTTTGGCACGTGTGTTAGGAATTATTGACATCACTGCACATGCGCTAAAAAGGCCGGCTCATTTTTGTGCGTTGCAGGATTTTTGGTGCATTCCCGCAATGCACAAGTATGAACGTATACAAAGTGTTCCTTCTTTCTGTATTTTCATGATCTTTTCTACTTTGTTATGAAAAAAACCCTTTTGCCTTTCTTAAAGCACTTTTTAAACAGCATTTTTTTTTGCTTTCAGTTCACTAATTAGGGGAGTGGTTAAGTGTTTGCAGCTGTGATATAAGCAAGTGCACAACTCACTGAGCTTGCTCACTAGGATTGCAAACAAGTGGATTGGAATAAGTGCAGTTAAAACACAGGAGTTTAAACAGAAGGAGTTTACACTCTGTATGTAACATAGCATTTACATTACTTTAAGTAACATTTGATCGTATGTTATATATGTATTGTAACTTGAAAACCCAAAAAATCCGCAGCCAGAAGTTGACACACATACATCAGTCACACTGTTATTATATCCACAAGCAAATATTACTTCTGTCTAAGCATGCCACACCTGGGAACCAAGCTCATGGCCGCACAAGCTCACATGAGCACAACTGACGCCTTTACCCCCTGAGCTACAGCCAGAACCACTTCTGACAGCTTCCGAAAACTAGGCCTTTGTTAGACATAGAAAAGAACCACTAGTAAACCTACAGCTGGTTGAAACCTGGGTTCTATATCTAATATAGGCCTCCTTTTTGGCAGGTCTCACAAACGCTTCTGGGCGTGGCGTAGTGGGCTAATGCGCCCTGCTAGCAACTATGAGGTTGTCACTTCAAATCCCGTGTGGGCCAAGCTAAACAAAATGTGAATCGATTAAAATTGACCAGGGTTGCCAAATTGGTTACAGAAAAAGTTCTGTAGGGCCTGGAAGGAAGGAAGGAAGGAAGGGGAGGCGGGGAACGTGGACTGCTGTGCTAAAAAGGTGATTGGGGATATGGGTGCATAGTGACATGGGAGGGGAATGCTTGGGGAACAGTCAGGGCCTGTATACCGAGGGGAAGATGAAGTGCTCTACCCCCCTATAGAGAAGCAGTGTAACAGGGAATGCAAAAGAAGGGTGCCCAAGGGAATAGATGGGTCCTACTAGGAGGGTAGCAGGTGTTTGTGGGGTACTCATAGATGGAGATGGTAAGCAACATAGGGGGTGCCTGAGACTGGGGGTACCCAATGGAACAGATGGGTTCTCCTAGGAGGGAGAGCAGGTGTACCAAAGGCGTGTGGGATTCTGGGGTGTGGGGGTATCCAAGGGATTACATGGGGTTGTGGGCTAACCAAAGGAGTAGATGGGAGGGATGCAGGAGATTGGGGGGTGGATACCAAAAGTGCAGGAGTACCCTGGATGAACTTGGTCTATTTCTGCTCCACTGCCAACATAACCCCCACTTTTTAGATGAGGGGTGCAGGAGTCTGGGGGTACCCAAGGGCATAGATGGCTTTTACTAGGAGGGGGAGCAGGTGTTTGTGGGGGTACCAAAGGGTGCAGGAGTCTGGGGGTACCCAAGTCAAAAGATGGGTTCTACTAGGAGGGGGAGCAGGTGTTTGTGGGGTACTCATAGATGGAGATGGTAAGCAACATAGGGGGTGCCTGAGACTGGGGGTACCCAATGGAACAGATGGGTTCTACTAGGAGGGAGAGCAGGTGTACCAAAGGCGTGTGGGATTCTGGGGTGTGGGGGTATCCAAGGGATTACATGGGGTTGTGGGCTAACCAAAGGAGTAGATGGGAGGGATGCAGGAGATTGGGGGGTGGATACCAAAAGTGCAGGAGTACCCTGGATGAACTTGGTCTATTTCTGCTCCACTGCCAACATAACCCCCACTTTTTAGATGAGGGGTGCAGGAGTCTGGGGGTACCCAAGGGCATAGATGGCTTTTACTAGGAGGGGGAGCAGGTGTTTGTGGGGGTACCAAAGGGTGCAGGAGTCTGGGGGTACCCAAGTCAAAAGATGGGTTCTACTAGGAGGGGGAGCAGGTGTTTGTGGGGGTACCAAAGGGTGCAGGAGTCTGGGGGTACCCAAAGCAAAAGATGGGTTCTACTAGGAGGGGGAGCAGGTGTTTGTGGGGGTACCAAAGGGTGCAGGAGTCTGGGGGTACCCAAAGCAAAAGATGAGTTCTACTAGGAGGGGAGCAGGTGTTTGTGGGGGTACCAAAGGGTGCAGGAGTCTGGGGGTACCCAAGTCAAAAGATGGGTTCTACTAGGAGGGGGAGCAGGTGTTTGTGGGGGTACCCAAGGGTGCAGGAGTCTGGGGGTACCCAAAGCAAAAGATGGGTTCTACTAGGAGGGGAGCAGGTGTTTGTGGGGGTACCAAAGGGTGCAGGAGTCTGGGGGTACCCAAAGCAAAAGATGGGTTCTACTAGGAGGGGGAGCAGGTGTTTGTGGGGGTACCAAAGGGTGCAGGAGTCTGGGGGTACCCAAAGCAAAAGATGAGTTCTACTAGGAGGGGAGCAGGTGTTTGTGGGGGTACCAAAGGGTGCAGGAGTCTGGGGGTACCCAAGTCAAAAGATGGGTTCTACTAGGAGGGGGAGCAGGTGTTTGTGGGGGTACCCAAGGGTGCAGGAGTCTGGGGGTACCCAAAGCAAAAGATGGGTTCTACTAGGAGGGGAGCAGGTGTTTGTGGGGGTACCAAAGGGTGCAGGAGTCTGGGGGTACCCAAAGCAAAAGATGGGTTCTACTAGGAGGGGGAGCAGGTGTTTGTGGGGGTACCAAAGGGTGCAGGAGTCTGGGGGTACCCAAAGCAAAAGATGGGTTCTACTAGGAGGGGGAGCAGATGTTTGTGGGGGTACCAAAGGAGTGCAGGAGTCTGGGGGTACCCATCTACCCAAGGGAATAGATGGGTTCTACCCAAGGGATTAGATAGGGTTGTGGGGTAACCAAAGGAGTAGATGGGAGGGATGCAGGAGATTGGGGGGGGGGGGGTGGCTACCCAAGGTAGTAATTAGCACGAGTGAGGGAGGGATAGCAAAAGTGCAGGAAGTACCCTGGATGAACATACTGCTCCCCTGCCAACATAAGCCCCCTTTTACTAATCACCCCCAAATCCCCTTTAGTTTTCCCAATCCCTTCCTTTGAAGCACCTAGGATAGCGCTTCCCCTTCCGTGACGCTAAGCCTCCCTTAACTTCTCCTTAGACCACCACTTACTGCCCACACCTAACACCATGGCCTAGATGGGAGAGGTTCCATGCCTTAACCACCACCATCCCTGCTTTGTTCTCCCACATCCCGATCACCTCCTTTGCTGCACCCATGAGACAGCTTTCCCTTCTTCTATTGTGCTCCCCCAATTTCCCCTCCCTTCTAGAACCCAACACACTTAGGTCATTCCTGCTGCAGCCTCCAGGCCAATCACACGCTATTGTTTCAACAATCCAAGCATACCGCTGCCGGGATTCAAACTCACAACTGCACAAGTGCACATGAGCACAACTGGCGCATATACCCACTGAGCCACAGCCAGAGTTGCTTGTCACACCTCTCAAAAACTAGGGCTTTGTTAGACATAGAAACTTGCCAATAAATTTACAGCTGGCTGAGACGTGGGTTCTGTGTCTAATATGGCCCTCCCTTTTGGCAGGACTCACAAGCAGCTCTGGCCATGGCTGAGTGGGTAAAGCCACCTTTTGAGTAAATGCGAGTCTGAATCCTGCGTGCAGGTACCATGTTTTATTTTAATGGCTGTTCAAAAAACATGCGCACGAAGGCCATGACCCTTTTTCAAAATAGCGCCGCATCAAAACGCATAGTACTTTGTTACCACGTGTTTTGGCACGTGTGTTAGGAATTATTGACATCACTGCACATGCGCTAAAAAGGCCGGCTCATTTTTGTGCGTTGCAGGATTTTTGGTGCATTCCCGCAATGCACAAGTATGAACGTATACAAAGTGTTCCTTCTTTCTGTATTTTCATGATCTTTTCTACTTTGTTATGAAAAAAACCCTTTTGCCTTTCTTAAAGCACTTTTTAAACAGCATTTTTTTTTGCTTTCAGTTCACTAATTAGGGGAGTGGTTAAGTGTTTGCAGCTGTGATATAAGCAAGTGCACAACTCACTGAGCTTGCTCACTAGGATTGCAAACAAGTGGATTGGAATAAGTGCAGTTAAAACACAGGAGTTTAAACAGAAGGAGTTTACACTCTGTATGTAACATAGCATTTACATTACTTTAAGTAACATTTGATCGTATGTTATATATGTATTGTAACTTGAAAACCAAAAAAATCCGCAGCCAGAAGTTGACACACATACATCAGTCACACTGTTATTATATCCACAAGCAAATATTACTTCTGTCTAAGCATGCCACACCTGGGAACCAAGCTCATGGCCGCACAAGCTCACATGAGCACAACTGACGCCTTTACCCCCTGAGCTACAGCCAGAACCACTTCTGACAGCTTCCGAAAACTAGGCCTTTGTTAGACATAGAAAAGAACCACTAGTAAACCTACAGCTGGTTGAAACCTGGGTTCTATATCTAATATAGGCCTCCTTTTTGGCAGGTCTCACAAACGCTTCTGGGCGTGGCGTAGTGGGCTAATGCGCCCTGCTAGCAACTATGAGGTTGTCACTTCAAATCCCGTGTGGGCCAAGCTAAACAAAATGTGAATCGATTAAAATTGACCAGGGTTGCCAAATTGGTTACAGAAAAAGTTCTGTAGGGCCTGGAAGGAAGGAAGGAAGGAAGGGGAGGCGGGGAACGTGGACTGCTGTGCTAAAAAGGTGATTGGGGATATGGGTGCATAGTGACATGGGAGGGGAATGCTTGGGGAACAGTCAGGGCCTGTATACCGAGGGGAAGATGAAGTGCTCTACCCCCCTATAGAGAAGCAGTGTAACAGGGAATGCAAAAGAAGGGTGCCCAAGGGAATAGATGGGTCCTACTAGGAGGGTAGCAGGTGTTTGTGGGGTACTCATAGATGGAGATGGTAAGCAACATAGGGGGTGCCTGAGACTGGGGGTACCCAATGGAACAGATGGGTTCTACTAGGAGGGAGAGCAGGTGTACCAAAGGCGTGTGGGATTCTGGGGTGTGGGGGTATCCAAGGGATTACATGGGGTTGTGGGCTAACCAAAGGAGTAGATGGGAGGGATGCAGGAGATTGGGGGGTGGATACCAAAAGTGCAGGAGTACCCTGGATGAACTTGGTCTATTTCTGCTCCACTGCCAACATAACCCCCACTTTTTAGATGAGGGGTGCAGGAGTCTGGGGGTACCCAAGGGCATAGATGGCTTTTACTAGGAGGGGGAGCAGGTGTTTGTGGGGGTACCAAAGGGTGCAGGAGTCTGGGGGTACCCAAGTCAAAAGATGGGTTCTACTAGGAGGGGGAGCAGGTGTTTGTGGGGTACTCATAGATGGAGATGGTAAGCAACATAGGGGGTGCCTGAGACTGGGGGTACCCAATGGAACAGATGGGTTCTACTAGGAGGGAGAGCAGGTGTACCAAAGGCGTGTGGGATTCTGGGGTGTGGGGGTATCCAAGGGATTACATGGGGTTGTGGGCTAACCAAAGGAGTAGATGGGAGGGATGCAGGAGATTGGGGGGTGGATACCAAAAGTGCAGGAGTACCCTGGATGAACTTGGTCTATTTCTGCTCCACTGCCAACATAACCCCCACTTTTTAGATGAGGGGTGCAGGAGTCTGGGGGTACCCAAGGGCATAGATGGCTTTTACTAGGAGGGGGAGCAGGTGTTTGTGGGGGTACCAAAGGGTGCAGGAGTCTGGGGGTACCCAAGTCAAAAGATGGGTTCTACTAGGAGGGGGAGCAGGTGTTTGTGGGGGTACCAAAGGGTGCAGGAGTCTGGGGGTACCCAAAGCTAAAGATGGGTTCTACTAGGAGGGGGAGCAGGTGTTTGTGGGGGTACCAAAGGGTGCAGGAGTCTGGGGGTACCCAAAGCAAAAGATGAGTTCTACTAGGAGGGGAGCAGGTGTTTGTGGGGGTACCAAAGGGTGCAGGAGTCTGGGGGTACCCAAGTCAAAAGATGGGTTCTACTAGGAGGGGGAGCAGGTGTTTGTGGGGGTACCCAAGGGTGCAGGAGTCTGGGGGTACCCAAAGCAAAAGATGGGTTCTACTAGGAGGGGAGCAGGTGTTTGTGGGGGTACCAAAGGGTGCAGGAGTCTGGGGGTACCCAAAGCAAAAGATGGGTTCTACTAGGAGGGGGAGCAGGTGTTTGTGGGGGTACCAAAGGGTGCAGGAGTCTGGGGGTACCCAAAGCAAAAGATGAGTTCTACTAGGAGGGGAGCAGGTGTTTGTGGGGGTACCAAAGGGTGCAGGAGTCTGGGGGTACCCAAGTCAAAAGATGGGTTCTACTAGGAGGGGGAGCAGGTGTTTGTGGGGGTACCCAAGGGTGCAGGAGTCTGGGGGTACCCAAAGCAAAAGATGGGTTCTACTAGGAGGGGAGCAGGTGTTTGTGGGGGTACCAAAGGGTGCAGGAGTCTGGGGGTACCCAAAGCAAAAGATGGGTTCTACTAGGAGGGGGAGCAGGTGTTTGTGGGGGTACCAAAGGGTGCAGGAGTCTGGGGGTACCCAAAGCAAAAGATGGGTTCTACTAGGAGGGGGAGCAGATGTTTGTGGGGGTACCAAAGGAGTGCAGGAGTCTGGGGGTACCCATCTACCCAAGGGAATAGATGGGTTCTACCCAAGGGATTAGATAGGGTTGTGGGGTAACCAAAGGAGTAGATGGGAGGGATGCAGGAGATTGGGGGGGGGGGGGTGGCTACCCAAGGTAGTAATTAGCACGAGTGAGGGAGGGATAGCAAAAGTGCAGGAAGTACCCTGGATGAACATACTGCTCCCCTGCCAACATAAGCCCCCTTTTACTAATCACCCCCAAATCCCCTTTAGTTTTCCCAATCCCTTCCTTTGAAGCACCTAGGATAGCGCTTCCCCTTCCGTGACGCTAAGCCTCCCTTAACTTCTCCTTAGACCACCACTTACTGCCCACACCTAACACCATGGCCTAGATGGGAGAGGTTCCATGCCTTAACCACCACCATCCCTGCTTTGTTCTCCCACATCCCGATCACCTCCTTTGCTGCACCCATGAGACAGCTTTCCCTTCTTCTATTGTGCTCCCCCAATTTCCCCTCCCTTCTAGAACCCAACACACTTAGGTCATTCCTGCTGCAGCCTCCAGGCCAATCACACGCTATTGTTTCAACAATCCAAGCATACCGCTGCCGGGATTCAAACTCACAACTGCACAAGTGCACATGAGCACAACTGGCGCATATACCCACTGAGCCACAGCCAGAGTTGCTTGTCACACCTCTCAAAAACTAGGGCTTTGTTAGACATAGAAACTTGCCAATAAATTTACAGCTGGCTGAGACGTGGGTTCTGTGTCTAATATGGCCCTCCCTTTTGGCAGGACTCACAAGCAGCTCTGGCCATGGCTGAGTGGGTAAAGCCACCTTTTGAGTAAATGCGAGTCTGAATCCTGCGTGCAGGTACCATGTTTTATTTTAATGGCTGTTCAAAAAACATGCGCACGAAGGCCATGACCCTTTTTCAAAATAGCGCCGCATCAAAACGCATAGTACTTTGTTACCACGTGTTTTGGCACGTGTGTTAGGAATTATTGACATCACTGCACATGCGCTAAAAAGGCCGGCTCATTTTTGTGCGTTGCAGGATTTTTGGTGCATTCCCGCAATGCACAAGTATGAACGTATACAAAGTGTTCCTTCTTTCTGTATTTTCATGATCTTTTCTACTTTGTTATGAAAAAAACCCTTTTGCCTTTCTTAAAGCACTTTTTAAACAGCATTTTTTTTTGCTTTCAGTTCACTAATTAGGGGAGTGGTTAAGTGTTTGCAGCTGTGATATAAGCAAGTGCACAACTCACTGAGCTTGCTCACTAGGATTGCAAACAAGTGGATTGGAATAAGTGCAGTTAAAACACAGGAGTTTAAACAGAAGGAGTTTACACTCTGTATGTAACATAGCATTTACATTACTTTAAGTAACATTTGATCGTATGTTATATATGTATTGTAACTTGAAAACCAAAAAAATCCGCAGCCAGAAGTTGACACACATACATCAGTCACACTGTTATTATATCCACAAGCAAATATTACTTCTGTCTAAGCATGCCACACCTGGGAACCAAGCTCATGGCCGCACAAGCTCACATGAGCACAACTGACGCCTTTACCCCCTGAGCTACAGCCAGAACCACTTCTGACAGCTTCCGAAAACTAGGCCTTTGTTAGACATAGAAAAGAACCACTAGTAAACCTACAGCTGGTTGAAACCTGGGTTCTATATCTAATATAGGCCTCCTTTTTGGCAGGTCTCACAAACGCTTCTGGGCGTGGCGTAGTGGGCTAATGCGCCCTGCTAGCAACTATGAGGTTGTCAGTTCAAATCCCGTGTGGGCCAAGCTAAACAAAATGTGAATCGATTAAAATTGACCAGGGTTGCCAAATTGGTTACAGAAAAAGTTCTGTAGGGCCTGGAAGGAAGGAAGGAAGGGGAGGCGGAGAACGTGGACTGCTGTGCTAAAAAGGTGATTGGGGATATGGGTGCATAGTGACATGGGAGGGGAATGCTTGGGGAACAGTCAGGGCCTGTATACCGAGGGGAAGATGAAGTGCTCTACCCCCCTATAGAGAAGCAGTGTAACAGGGAATGCAAAAGAAGGGTGCCCAAGGGAATAGATGGGTCCTACTAGGAGGGTAGCAGGTGTTTGTGGGGTACTCATAGATGGAGATGGTAAGCAACATAGGGGGTGCCTGAGACTGGGGGTACCCAATGGAACAGATGGGTTCTACTAGGAGGGAGAGCAGGTGTACCAAAGGCGTGTGGGATTCTGGGGTGTGGGGGTATCCAAGGGATTACATGGGGTTGTGGGCTAACCAAAGGAGTAGATGGGAGGGATGCAGGAGATTGGGGGGTGGATACCAAAAGTGCAGGAGTACCCTGGATGAACTTGGTCTATTTCTGCTCCACTGCCAACATAACCCCCACTTTTTAGATGAGGGGTGCAGGAGTCTGGGGGTACCCAAGGGCATAGATGGCTTTTACTAGGAGGGGGAGCAGGTGTTTGTGGGGGTACCAAAGGGTGCAGGAGTCTGGGGGTACCCAAGTCAAAAGATGGGTTCTACTAGGAGGGGGAGCAGGTGTTTGTGGGGGTACCAAAGGGTGCAGGAGTCTGGGGGTACCCAAGTCAAAAGATGGGTTCTACTAGGAGGGGGAGCAGGTGTTTGTGGGGGTACCAAAGGGTGCAGGAGTCTGGGGGTACCCAAAGCAAAAGATGGGTTCTACTAGGAGGGGGAGCAGGTGTTTGTGGGGGTACCAAAGGGTGCAGGAGTCTGGGGGTACCCAAAGCAAAAGATGAGTTCTACTAGGAGGGGAGCAGGTGTTTGTGGGGGTACCAAAGGGTGCAGGAGTCTGGGGGTACCCAAGTCAAAAGATGGGTTCTACTAGGAGGGGGAGCAGGTGTTTGTGGGGGTACCCAAGGGTGCAGGAGTCTGGGGGTACCCAAAGCAAAAGATGGGTTCTACTAGGAGGGGAGCAGGTGTTTGTGGGGGTACCAAAGGGTGCAGGAGTCTGGGGGTACCCAAAGCAAAAGATGGGTTCTACTAGGAGGGGGAGCAGGTGTTTGTGGGGGTACCAAAGGGTGCAGGAGTCTGGGGGTACCCAAAGCAAAAGATGAGTTCTACTAGGAGGGGAGCAGGTGTTTGTGGGGGTACCAAAGGGTGCAGGAGTCTGGGGGTACCCAAGTCAAAAGATGGGTTCTACTAGGAGGGGGAGCAGGTGTTTGTGGGGGTACCCAAGGGTGCAGGAGTCTGGGGGTACCCAAAGCAAAAGATGGGTTCTACTAGGAGGGGAGCAGGTGTTTGTGGGGGTACCAAAGGGTGCAGGAGTCTGGGGGTACCCAAAGCAAAAGATGGGTTCTACTAGGAGGGGGAGCAGGTGTTTGTGGGGGTACCAAAGGGTGCAGGAGTCTGGGGGTACCCAAAGCAAAAGATGGGTTCTACTAGGAGGGGGAGCAGATGTTTGTGGGGGTACCAAAGGAGTGCAGGAGTCTGGGGGTACCCATCTACCCAAGGGAATAGATGGGTTCTACCCAAGGGATTAGATAGGGTTGTGGGGTAACCAAAGGAGTAGATGGGAGGGATGCAGGAGATTGGGGGGGGGGGGGTGGCTACCCAAGGTAGTAATTAGCACGAGTGAGGGAGGGATAGCAAAAGTGCAGGAAGTACCCTGGATGAACATACTGCTCCCCTGCCAACATAAGCCCCCTTTTACTAATCACCCCCAAATCCCCTTTAGTTTTCCCAATCCCTTCCTTTGAAGCACCTAGGATAGCGCTTCCCCTTCCGTGACGCTAAGCCTCCCTTAACTTCTCCTTAGACCACCACTTACTGCCCACACCTAACACCATGGCCTAGATGGGAGAGGTTCCATGCCTTAACCACCACCATCCCTGCTTTGTTCTCCCACATCCCGATCACCTCCTTTGCTGCACCCATGAGACAGCTTTCCCTTCTTCTATTGTGCTCCCCCAATTTCCCCTCCCTTCTAGAACCCAACACACTTAGGTCATTCCTGCTGCAGCCTCCAGGCCAATCACACGCTATTGTTTCATCAATCCAAGCATACCGCTGCCGGGATTCAAACTCACAACTGCACAAGTGCACATGAGCACAACTGGCGCATATACCCACTGAGCCACAGCCAGAGTTGCTTGTCACACCTCTCAAAAACTAGGGCTTTGTTAGACATAGAAACTTGCCAATAAATTTACAGCTGGCTGAGACGTGGGTTCTGTGTCTAATATGGCCCTCCCTTTTGGCAGGACTCACAAGCAGCTCTGGCCATGGCTGAGTGGGTAAAGCCACCTTTTGAGTAAATGCGAGTCTGAATCCTGCGTGCAGGTACCATGTTTTATTTTAATGGCTGTTCAAAAAACATGCGCACGAAGGCCATGACCCTTTTTCAAAATAGCGCCGCATCAAAACGCATAGTACTTTGTTACCACGTGTTTTGGCACGTGTGTTAGGAATTATTGACATCACTGCACATGCGCTAAAAAGGCCGGCTCATTTTTGTGCGTTGCAGGATTTTTGGTGCATTCCCGCAATGCACAAGTATGAACGTATACAAAGTGTTCCTTCTTTCTGTATTTTCATGATCTTTTCTACTTTGTTATGAAAAAAACCCTTTTGCCTTTCTTAAAGCACTTTTTAAACAGCATTTTTTTTTGCTTTCAGTTCACTAATTAGGGGAGTGGTTAAGTGTTTGCAGCTGTGATATAAGCAAGTGCACAACTCACTGAGCTTGCTCACTAGGATTGCAAACAAGTGGATTGGAATAAGTGCAGTTAAAACACAGGAGTTTAAACAGAAGGAGTTTACACTCTGTATGTAACATAGCATTTACATTACTTTAAGTAACATTTGATCGTATGTTATATATGTATTGTAACTTGAAAACCAAAAAAATCCGCAGCCAGAAGTTGACACACATACATCAGTCACACTGTTATTATATCCACAAGCAAATATTACTTCTGTCTAAGCATGCCACACCTGGGAACCAAGCTCATGGCCGCACAAGCTCACATGAGCACAACTGACGCCTTTACCCCCTGAGCTACAGCCAGAACCACTTCTGACAGCTTCCGAAAACTAGGCCTTTGTTAGACATAGAAAAGAACCACTAGTAAACCTACAGCTGGTTGAAACCTGGGTTCTATATCTAATATAGGCCTCCTTTTTGGCAGGTCTCACAAACGCTTCTGGGCGTGGCGTAGTGGGCTAATGCGCCCTGCTAGCAACTATGAGGTTGTCAGTTCAAATCCCGTGTGGGCCAAGCTAAACAAAATGTGAATCGATTAAAATTGACCAGGGTTGCCAAATTGGTTACAGAAAAAGTTCTGTAGGGCCTGGAAGGAAGGAAGGAAGGGGAGGCGGGGAACGTGGACTGCTGTGCTAAAAAGGTGATTGGGGATATGGGTGCATAGTGACATGGGAGGGGAATGCTTGGGGAACAGTCAGGGCCTGTATACCGAGGGGAAGATGAAGTGCTCTACCCCCCTATAGAGAAGCAGTGTAACAGGGAATGCAAAAGAAGGGTGCCCAAGGGAATAGATGGGTCCTACTAGGAGGGTAGCAGGTGTTTGTGGGGTACTCATAGATGGAGATGGTAAGCAACATAGGGGGTGCCTGAGACTGGGGGTACCCAATGGAACAGATGGGTTCTACTAGGAGGGAGAGCAGGTGTACCAAAGGCGTGTGGGATTCTGGGGTGTGGGGGTATCCAAGGGATTACATGGGGTTGTGGGCTAACCAAAGGAGTAGATGGGAGGGATGCAGGAGATTGGGGGGTGGATACCAAAAGTGCAGGAGTACCCTGGATGAACTTGGTCTATTTCTGCTCCACTGCCAACATAACCCCCACTTTTTAGATGAGGGGTGCAGGAGTCTGGGGGTACCCAAGGGCATAGATGGCTTTTACTAGGAGGGGGAGCAGGTGTTTGTGGGGGTACCAAAGGGTGCAGGAGTCTGGGGGTACCCAAGTCAAAAGATGGGTTCTACTAGGAGGGGGAGCAGGTGTTTGTGGGGGTACCAAAGGGTGCAGGAGTCTGGGGGTACCCAAAGCAAAAGATGGGTTCTACTAGGAGGGGGAGCAGGTGTTTGTGGGGGTACCAAAGGGTGCAGGAGTCTGGGGGTACCCAAAGCAAAAGATGAGTTCTACTAGGAGGGGAGCAGGTGTTTGTGGGGGTACCAAAGGGTGCAGGAGTCTGGGGGTACCCAAGTCAAAAGATGGGTTCTACTAGGAGGGGGAGCAGGTGTTTGTGGGGGTACCCAAGGGTGCAGGAGTCTGGGGGTACCCAAAGCAAAAGATGGGTTCTACTAGGAGGGGAGCAGGTGTTTGTGGGGGTACCAAAGGGTGCAGGAGTCTGGGGGTACCCAAAGCAAAAGATGGGTTCTACTAGGAGGGGGAGCAGGTGTTTGTGGGGGTACCAAAGGGTGCAGGAGTCTGGGGGTACCCAAAGCAAAAGATGAGTTCTACTAGGAGGGGAGCAGGTGTTTGTGGGGGTACCAAAGGGTGCAGGAGTCTGGGGGTACCCAAGTCAAAAGATGGGTTCTACTAGGAGGGGGAGCAGGTGTTTGTGGGGGTACCCAAGGGTGCAGGAGTCTGGGGGTACCCAAAGCAAAAGATGGGTTCTACTAGGAGGGGAGCAGGTGTTTGTGGGGGTACCAAAGGGTGCAGGAGTCTGGGGGTACCCAAAGCAAAAGATGGGTTCTACTAGGAGGGGGAGCAGGTGTTTGTGGGGGTACCAAAGGGTGCAGGAGTCTGGGGGTACCCAAAGCAAAAGATGGGTTCTACTAGGAGGGGGAGCAGATGTTTGTGGGGGTACCAAAGGAGTGCAGGAGTCTGGGGGTACCCATCTACCCAAGGGAATAGATGGGTTCTACCCAAGGGATTAGATAGGGTTGTGGGGTAACCAAAGGAGTAGATGGGAGGGATGCAGGAGATTGGGGGGGGGGGGGGTGGCTACCCAAGGTAGTAATTAGCACGAGTGAGGGAGGGATAGCAAAAGTGCAGGAAGTACCCTGGATGAACATACTGCTCCCTGCCAACATAAGCCCCCTTTTACTAATCACCCCCAAATACCCTTTAGTTTTCCCAATCCCTTCCTTTGAAGCACCTAGGATAGCGCTTCCCCTTCCGTGACGCTAAGCCTCCCTTAACTTCTCCTTAGACCACCACTTACTGCCCACACCTAACACCATGGCCTAGATGGGAGAGGTTCCATGCCTTAACCACCACCATCCCTGCTTTGTTCTCCCACATCCCGATCACCTCCTTTGCTGCACCCATGAGACAGCTTTCCCTTCTTCTATTGTGCTCCCCCAATTTCCCCTCCCTTCTAGAACCCAACACACTTAGGTCATTCCTGCTGCAGCCTCCAGGCCTATCACACGCTATTGTTTCATCAATCCAAGCATACCGCTGCCGGGATTCAAACTCACAACTGCACAAGTGCACATGAGCACAACTGGCGCATATACCCACTGAGCCACAGCCAGAGTTGCTTGTCACACCTCTCAAAAACTAGGGCTTTGTTAGACATAGAAACTTGCCAATAAATTTACAGCTGGCTGAGACGTGGGTTCTGTGTCTAATATGGCCCTCCCTTTTGGCAGGACTCACAAGCAGCTCTGGCCATGGCTGAGTGGGTAAAGCCACCTTTTGAGTAAATGCGAGTCTGAATCCTGCGTGCAGGTACCATGTTTTATTTTAATGGCTGTTCAAAAAACATGCGCACGAAGGCCATGACCCTTTTTCAAAATAGCGCCGCATCAAAACGCATAGTACTTTGTTACCACGTGTTTTGGCACGTGTGTTAGGAATTATTGACATCACTGCACATGCGCTAAAAAGGCCGGCTCATTTTTGTGCGTTGCAGGATTTTTGGTGCATTCCCGCAATGCACAAGTATGAACGTATACAAAGTGTTCCTTCTTTCTGTATTTTCATGATCTTTTCTACTTTGTTATGAAAAAAACCCTTTTGCCTTTCTTAAAGCACTTTTTAAACAGCATTTTTTTTTGCTTTCAGTTCACTAATTAGGGGAGTGGTTAAGTGTTTGCAGCTGTGATATAAGCAAGTGCACAACTCACTGAGCTTGCTCACTAGGATTGCAAACAAGTGGATTGGAATAAGTGCAGTTAAAACACAGGAGTTTAAACAGAAGGAGTTTACACTCTGTATGTAACATAGCATTTACATTACTTTAAGTAACATTTGATCGTATGTTATATATGTATTGTAACTTGAAAACCCAAAAAATCCGCAGCCAGAAGTTGACACACATACATCAGTCACACTGTTATTATATCCACAAGCAAATATTACTTCTGTCTAAGCATGCCACACCTGGGACCAAGCTCATGGCCGCACAAGCTCACATGAGCACAACTGACGCCTTTACCCCCTGAGCTACAGCCAGAACCACTTCTGACAGCTTCCGAAACTAGGCCTTTGTTAGACATAGAAAAGAACCACTAGTAAACCTACAGCTGGTTGAAACCTGGGTTCTATATCTAATATAGGCCTCCTTTTTGGCAGGTCTCACAAACGCTTCTGGGCGTGGCGTAGTGGGCTAATGCGCCCTGCTAGCAACTATGAGGTTGTCACTTCAAATCCCGTGTGGGCCAAGCTAAACAAAATGTGAATCGATTAAAATTGACCAGGGTTGCCAAATTGGTTACAGAAAAAGTTCTGTAGGGCCTGGAAGGAAGGAAGGAAGGGGAGGCGGGGAACGTGGACTGCTGTGCTAAAAAGGTGATTGGGGATATGGGTGCATAGTGACATGGGAGGGGAATGCTTGGGGAACAGTCAGGGCCTGTATACCGAGGGGAAGATGAAGTGCTCTACCCCCCTATAGAGAAGCAGTGTAACAGGGAATGCAAAAGAAGGGTGCCCAAGGGAATAGATGGGTCCTACTAGGAGGGTAGCAGGTGTTTGTGGGGTACTCATAGATGGAGATGGTAAGCAACATAGGGGGTGCCTGAGACTGGGGGTACCCAATGGAACAGATGGGTTCTACTAGGAGGGAGAGCAGGTGTACCAAAGGCGTGTGGGATTCTGGGGTGTGGGGGTATCCAAGGGATTACATGGGGTTGTGGGCTAACCAAAGGAGTAGATGGGAGGGATGCAGGAGATTGGGGGGTGGATACCAAAAGTGCAGGAGTACCCTGGATGAACTTGGTCTATTTCTGCTCCACTGCCAACATAACCCCCACTTTTTAGATGAGGGGTGCAGGAGTCTGGGGGTACCCAAGGGCATAGATGGCTTTTACTAGGAGGGGGAGCAGGTGTTTGTGGGGGTACCAAAGGGTGCAGGAGTCTGGGGGTACCCAAGTCAAAAGATGGGTTCTACTAGGAGGGGGAGCAGGTGTTTGTGGGGTACTCATAGATGGAGATGGTAAGCAACATAGGGGGTGCCTGAGACTGGGGGTACCCAATGGAACAGATGGGTTCTACTAGGAGGGAGAGCAGGTGTACCAAAGGCGTGTGGGATTCTGGGGTGTGGGGGTATCCAAGGGATTACATGGGGTTGTGGGCTAACCAAAGGAGTAGATGGGAGGGATGCAGGAGATTGGGGGGTGGATACCAAAAGTGCAGGAGTACCCTGGATGAACTTGGTCTATTTCTGCTCCACTGCCAACATAACCCCCACTTTTTAGATGAGGGGTGCAGGAGTCTGGGGGTACCCAAGGGCATAGATGGCTTTTACTAGGAGGGGGAGCAGGTGTTTGTGGGGGTACCAAAGGGTGCAGGAGTCTGGGGGTACCCAAGTCAAAAGATGGGTTCTACTAGGAGGGGGAGCAGGTGTTTGTGGGGGTACCAAAGGGTGCAGGAGTCTGGGGGTACCCAAAGCAAAAGATGGGTTCTACTAGGAGGGGGAGCAGGTGTTTGTGGGGGTACCAAAGGGTGCAGGAGTCTGGGGTACCCAAAGCAAAAGATGAGTTCTACTAGGAGGGGAGCAGGTGTTTGTGGGGGTACCAAAGGGTGCAGGAGTCTGGGGGTACCAAGTCAAAAGATGGGTTCTACTAGGAGGGGGAGCAGGTGTTTGTGGGGGTACCCAAGGGTGCAGGAGTCTGGGGGTACCCAAAGCAAAAGATGGGTTCTACTAGGAGGGGAGCAGGTGTTTGTGGGGGTACCAAAGGGTGCAGGAGTCTGGGGTACCCAAAGCAAAAGATGGGTTCTACTAGGAGGGGGAGCAGGTGTTTGTGGGGGTACCAAAGGGTGCAGGAGTCTGGGGGTACCCAAAGCAAAAGATGAGTTCTACTAGGAGGGGAGCAGGTGTTTGTGGGGGTACCAAAGGGTGCAGGAGTCTGGGGGTACCCAAGTCAAAAGATGGGTTCTACTAGGAGGGGGAGCAGGTGTTTGTGGGGGTACCCAAGGGTGCAGGAGTCTGGGGGTACCCAAAGCAAAAGATGGGTTCTACTAGGAGGGGAGCAGGTGTTTGTGGGGGTACCAAAGGGTGCAGGAGTCTGGGGGTACCCAAAGCAAAAGATGGGTTCTACTAGGAGGGGGAGCAGGTGTTTGTGGGGGTACCAAAGGGTGCAGGAGTCTGGGGGTACCCAAAGCAAAAGATGGGTTCTACTAGGAGGGGGAGCAGATGTTTGTGGGGTACCAAAGGAGTGCAGGAGTCTGGGGGTACCCATCTACCCAAGGGAATAGATGGGTTCTACCCAAGGGATTAGATAGGGTTGTGGGGTAACCAAAGGAGTAGATGGGAGGGATGCAGGAGATTGGGGGGGGGGGGGGGGGTGGCTACCCAAGGTAGTAATTAGCACGAGTGAGGGAGGGATAGCAAAAGTGCAGGAAGTACCCTGGATGAACATACTGCTCCCCTGCCAACATAAGCCCCCTTTTACTAATCACCCCCAAATCCCCTTTAGTTTTCCCAATCCCTTCCTTTGAAGCACCTAGGATAGCGCTTCCCCTTCCGTGACGCTAAGCCTCCCTTAACTTCTCCTTAGACCACCACTTACTGCCCACACCTAACACCATGGCCTAGATGGGAGAGGTTCCATGCCTTAACCACCACCATCCCTGCTTTGTTCTCCCACATCCCGATCACCTCCTTTGCTGCACCCATGAGACAGCTTTCCCTTCTTCTATTGTGCTCCCCCAATTTCCCCTCCCTTCTAGAACCCAACACACTTAGGTCATTCCTGCTGCAGCCTCCAGGCCAATCACACGCTATTGTTTCATCAATCCAAGCATACCGCTGCCGGGATTCAAACTCACAACTGCACAAGTGCACATGAGCACAACTGGCGCATATACCCACTGAGCCACAGCCAGAGTTGCTTGTCACACCTCTCAAAAACTAGGGCTTTGTTAGACATAGAAACTTGCCAATAAATTTACAGCTGGCTGAGACGTGGGTTCTGTGTCTAATATGGCCCTCCCTTTTGGCAGGACTCACAAGCAGCTCTGGCCATGGCTGAGTGGGTAAAGCCACCTTTTGAGTAAATGCGAGTCTGAATCCTGCGTGCAGGTACCATGTTTTATTTTAATGGCTGTTCAAAAAACATGCGCACGAAGGCCATGACCCTTTTTCAAAATAGCGCCGCATCAAAACGCATAGTACTTTGTTACCACGTGTTTTGGCACGTGTGTTAGGAATTATTGACATCACTGCACATGCGCTAAAAAGGCCGGCTCATTTTTGTGCGTTGCAGGATTTTTGGTGCATTCCCGCAATGCACAAGTATGAACGTATACAAAGTGTTCCTTCTTTCTGTATTTTCATGATCTTTTCTACTTTGTTATGAAAAAAAACCCTTTTGCCTTTCTTAAAGCACTTTTTAAACAGCATTTTTTTTTGCTTTCAGTTCACTAATTAGGGGAGTGGTTAAGTGTTTGCAGCTGTGATATAAGCAAGTGCACAACTCACTGAGCTTGCTCACTAGGATTGCAAACAAGTGGATTGGAATAAGTGCAGTTAAAACACAGGAGTTTAAACAGAAGGAGTTTACACTCTGTATGTAACATAGCATTTACATTACTTTAAGTAACATTTGATCGTATGTTATATATGTATTGTAACTTGAAAACCCAAAAAAATCCGCAGCCAGAAGTTGACACACATACATCAGTCACACTGTTATTATATCCACAAGCAAATATTACTTCTGTCTAAGCATGCCACACCTGGGAACCAAGCTCATGGCCGCACAAGCTCACATGAGCACAACTGACGCCTTTACCCCCTGAGCTACAGCCAGAACCACTTCTGACAGCTTCCGAAAACTAGGCCTTTGTTAGACATAGAAAAGAACCACTAGTAAACCTACAGCTGGTTGAAACCTGGGTTCTATATCTAATATAGGCCTCCTTTTTGGCAGGTCTCACAAACGCTTCTGGGCGTGGCGTAGTGGGCTAATGCGCCCTGCTAGCAACTATGAGGTTGTCACTTCAAATCCCGTGTGGCCAAGCTAAACAAAATGTGAATCGATTAAAATTGACCAGGGTTGCCAAATTGGTTACAGAAAAAGTTCTGTAGGGCCTGGAAGGAAGGAAGGAAGGAAGGGGAGGCGGGGAACGTGGACTGCTGTGCTAAAAAGGTGATTGGGGATATGGGTGCATAGTGACATGGGAGGGGAATGCTTGGGGAACAGTCAGGGCCTGTATACCGAGGGGAAGATGAAGTGCTCTACCCCCCTATAGAGAAGCAGTGTAACAGGGAATGCAAAAGAAGGGTGCCCAAGGGAATAAATGGGTCCTACTAGGAGGGTAGCAGGTGTTTGTGGGGTACTCATAGATGGAGATGGTAAGCAACATAGGGGGTGCCTGAGACTGGGGGTACCCAATGGAACAGATGGGTTCTACTAGGAGGGAGAGCA